>NW_028161428.1:0-36207 GCF_964263955.1 Coregonus lavaretus
GTAAACGCAAGTATTTCCCGTGACTGTGCATCAAAACCAAATGTTTTCCTGGCCCACCACTCCACCCTGGACGTGAACAGCCTTTACGACCAGGTCCACCTATACAAGGCAGCAGTGCCCACCTTCGCCCGGGCCCTAAAGGATATCGCCCTCAACCGCAGACCCAACACCTCACACAGGAGCAACAGATCAACAGACACCCCGCCCAGACCAGCGAGACACTCTCCCAGACCTGCGGGACCCCCCCCAGGACCTACACATAGAGGACCCCCGCAGAGAGGACCTACATCCAGACCACAGCACCATCAACCACATCTACACCCCCACCCCAACCAATTAATTCCCCCCCAAGTCAACCATGCCCACACCCCATTTAGGCCCCCTCAGATCAGACCTATGCCCCTCCTACCCACCCCAAGCCCCCCACTCCCACAAAGAGGGCCTCAACATGAAAGTCACACATACGCCCAGGCCGTGAGCAGGCAAACAGGCCCAACACCCACTCTTACACTAGCCCAAGCCAATGGCATGTACCAGATGCTCAGCAGGCTCTGCTCACAATTACTGGCCTGAGGCCAAACCACACAACCAACAACATTAGACACTTTATGGAACACAAAGCCTTCACTATTTCATCCTGGAATATCCAAGGCCTGAGGTCATCTGCCTTTAACCTAAAGAGCAGGAATCTGGACTTCACCAAAGAAATCGGAAATACAGACATTGTCATCCTACAAGAAACATGGTATAGAGGAGACGGACCCACTGGATGCCCTCTAGGTTACAGAGAGCTGGTAGTCCCATCCACCAAACTACCAGGTGTGAAACAGGGAAGGGACTCAGGGGGTATGCTAATTTGGTATAGAGCAGACCTAACTCACTCTATTAAATTAATCAAAACAGGAACATTTTACATTTGGTTAGAAATTCAAAAGGAAATTATCTCAACTGAGAAAAATGTCCTCCTGTGTGTTACCTATATCCCCCCACTAGAATCCCCATACTTTAATGAAGACAGTTTCTCCATCCTGGAGGGGGAAATCAATCATTTCCAGACCCAGGGACATGTACTAGTCTGTGGCGACCTAAATGCCAGAACTGGACAAGAACCTGACACCCTCAGCACACAGGGGGACAAACACCTACCTGGAGGTGACAGCATTCCCTCCCCCATATGCCCCCCTAGGCACAACTACGACAACATAACCAACAAAAATGGGTCACGACTCCTGCAGCTCTGTCGCACACTGGGTATGTACATAGTCAATGGTAGGCTTCGAGGGGACTCCTATGGTAGGTACACCTATAGCTCATCTCTTGGCAGTAGTACTGTAGACTACTTTATCACTGACCTCAACCCAGAGTCTCTCAGAGCGTTCACAGTCAGCCCACTGACACCCCTATCAGACCACAGCAAAATCACAGTCTACTTGAACAGAGCAATACTCAATCATGAGGCATCAAAGCCAAAAGAACTGAATAATATTAAGAAATGCTATAGATGGAAGGAAAGTAGTGTTGAAACCTACCAAAAAACAATTAGGAAACAACAAATTCAACCCATTCTAGACAACTTCCTGGACAAAACGTTCCACTGTAATAGTGAAGGTGTAAACTTGGCAGTAGAAAACCTAAACAGTATATTTGACCTCTCAGCTTCCCTATCAAATCTAAAAATCTCTAACAGAAAACCAAAGAAAAGTAATAAAAGTGATAAATGGTTTGATGAAGAATGCAAAAACCTAAGAAAGAAATTGAGAAACCTATCCAACCAAAAACATAGAGACCCAGAAAACCTGAGCCTACGCCTTCACTATGGTGAATCACTAAAACAATACAGAAATACACTACGGAAAAAGAAGGAACAGCATGTCAGAAATCAGCTCAATGTAATTGAAGAATCCATAGACTCTAACCACTTCTGGGAAAATTGGAAAACACTAAACAAACAACAACACGAAGAGCTATCTATCCAAAACGGAGATGTATGGGTAAACCACTTCTCCAATCTTTTTGGCCCTATAACAGAGAACAAACAGCAAAAAAATATACATGATCAAATGCAAATCTTAGAATCAACTATTAAAGACTACCAGAACCCACTGGATTCTCCAATTACATTGAATGAACTACAGGACAAAATACAAACCCTCCAACCCAAAAAGTCCTGTGGTGTTGATGGTATCCTCAATGAAATGATAAATATACAGACCACAAATTTCAATTAGCTATACTTTAAACTCTTTAACATCATCTTTAGTTCTGGCATCTTCCCCAATATCTGGAACCAAGGACTGATCACCCCAATCCACAAAAGTGGAGACAATATTTGACCCCAATAACTACCGTGGGATATGCGTCAACAGCAACCTTGGGAAATCCTCTGCATTATCATTAACAGCAGACTAGTTCATTTCCTCAGTGAAAACAATGTACTGAGCAAATGTCAAATTGGCTTTTTACCAAATTACCGTACGACAGACCACGTATTCACCCTGCACACCCTAATTGACAAACAAACAAACCAAAACAAAGGCAAAGTCTTCTCATGCTTTGTTGATTTCAAAAAAGCTTTTGACTCAATTTGGCATGAGGGTCTGCTATACAAATTGATGGAAAGTGGGGTTGGGGAAAAACATATGACATTATAAAATCCATGTACACAAACAACAAGTGTGCGGTTAAAATTGGCAAAAAACATACACATTTCTTTCCACAGGGCCGTGGGGTGAGACAGGGATGCAGTTTAAGCCCCACCCTCTTCAACATATATATCAACGAATTGGCGAGGGCACTAGAACAGTCTGCAGCACCCGGCCTCACCCTACTAGAATCTGAAGTCAAATGTCTTCTGTTTGCTGACGATCTGGTGCTTCTGTCACCAACCAAGGAGGGCCCCTACAGCAGCACCTAGATCTTCTGCACAGATTCTGTCAGACCTGGGCCCTGACAGTAAATCTCAGTAAGACAAAAATAATGGTGTTCCAAAAAAGGTCCAGTTGCCAGGACCACAAATACAAATTCCATCTAGACACCGTTGCCCTAGAGCACACAAAAAACTATACATACCTCGGCCTAAACATCAGCGCCACAGGTAACTTCCACAAAGCTGTGAACGATCTGAGAGACAAGGCAAGAAGGGCCTTCTATGCCATCAAAAGGAACATAAATTTGATATACCATTAGGATCTGGCTAAAAATACTTGAATCAGTTATAGAACCCATTGCCCTTTATGGTCTGAGGTCTGGGTCCGCTCACCAACCAAGAATTCACAAAATGGGACAAACACGAAATTGAGACTCTGCATGCAGAATTCTGCAAAATCATCCTCCGTGTACAACGTAAAACACCAAATAATGCATGCAGAGCAGAATTAGGCCAATACCCGCTAATTATCAAAATCCAGAAAAGAGCCGTTAAATTCTATAACCACTTAAAAGGAAGCGATTCCCAAACCTTCCATAACAAAGCCATCACCTACAGAGAGATGCACTTGGAGAAGAGTCCCCTAAGTAAGCTTGTCCTGGGGCTCTGTTCACAAACACAAACAGACCCCACACAGCCCCAGGACAACAACAACAACAACAACACAACTAGACCCAACCAAATCATGAGAAAACAAAAAGAGAATTACTTGACACATTGGAAAGAACAAACAAAAAAACAGAGCAAACTAGAATGCTATTTGGCCCTAAACAGAGAGTACACAGTGGCAGAATACCTGACCACTGTGACTGACCCAAACTTAAGGAAAGCTTTGACTATGTACAGACTCAGTGAGCATAGCCTTGCTATTGAGAAAGGCCGCCGTAGGCAGACCTGGCTCTCAAGAGAAGACAGGCTATGTGCACACTGCCCACAAAATGAGGTGGAAACTGAGCTGCACTTCCTAACCTCCTGCCAAATGTATGACCATATTAGAGACACATATTTCCCTCAGATTACAGCGATCCACAAAGAATTCGAAAACAAACCCAATTTTGATAAACTCCCTTATCTACTGGGTGAAAAACCACAGTGTGCCATCACAGCTGCAAGATTTGTGACCTGTTGCCACAAGAAAAGGACAACCAGTGAAGAACAAACACCATTGTAAATACAACCCATATTTATGTTTATTTATTTTCCCATTTGTACTTTAACTATTTGCACATTGTTACAACACTGTATATATACATAATATGACATTTGAAATGTCTTTATTCTTTTGAAACTTCTGAGTGTAATGTTTACTGTTAATATTTATTGTTTATTTCACTTTTGTTTACTATCTACTTCACTTGCTTTGGCAATGTTAACACACGTTTCCCATGCCAATAAAGCCCTTAAATTGAATTTAAAATTGAATTGAGAGAGAGAGACAGAGAGAGAGAGAGAGAGAGAGAGAGACAGAGAGAGAGAGAGAGACAGAGAGAGAGAGAGAGAGACAGAGAGAGAGAGAGACAGAGAGAGAGAGAGAGAGAGAGAGAGAGAGAGAGAGAGAGAGAGAGAGAGAGAGAGAGAGAGAGAGAGAGAGAGAGAGAGAGAGAGAGAGAGAGAGAGAGAGAGAGAGAGAGAGAGAGAGAGAGCCCTACCAGGCCCGGTACATTACTGGGGCTGAACTCCATGTCTGAACTCCAATCCAGGACCTCTATACTAGGCAGTGTCAAAGGAAGGCCACACACACAACCAGTACACACAGGCACACTATCGCCACACACACACTTCCACACTCATCACTGCTGCCACTGTCTATTATCTATCATGTTGCCTAGTTACTTTACCCCTACCTGTACGTACATATCTAAATCAATTTCCTCGTACCCTGCACATCGACTCTGTACTGGTACCCCATGTATATAACAATTAACATTTTAATTATTTGTCCAGACAGAATAACCCCAGTCCATGTCCAGACAGACTAACCCAGTCCATGTCCAGACAGACTAACCCAGTCCATGTCCAGACAGACTAACCCAGTCCATGTCCAGACAGGCTAACCCAGTCCATGTCCAGACAGACTAACCCAGTCCATGTCCAGACAGACTAACCCAGTCTAGCTCCACTAACTCCTCTGGTACAGACAGTCAGGGCAGCTCCACTAACTCCTCTGGTACAGACAGTCAGGGCAGCTCCACTATCTCATCTGGTACAGACAGTCAGGGCGGCTCCACTATCTCCTCTGGTACATACAGTCAGGGCAGCTCCACTAACTCCTCTAGTACAGACAGTCAGGGCAGCTCCACTAACTCCTCTGGTACAGACAGTCAGGGCAGCTCCACTAACTCCTCTGGTACATAGTCAGGGCAGCTCCACTAACTCCTCTGGTACAGACAGTCAGGGCAGCTCCACTAACTCCTCTGGCACAGACAGTCAGGGCAGCTCCACTAACTCCTCTGGTACAGACAGTCAGGGCAGCTCCACTATCTCCTCTGGTACAGACAGTCAGGGCAGCTCCACTAACTCCTCTGGTACATAGTCAGGGCAGCTCCACTAACTCCTCTGGTACAGACAGTCAGGGCAGCTCCACTAACTCCTCTGGTACAGACAGTCAGGGCAGCTCCACTATCTCCTCTGGTACAGACAGTCAGGGCAGCTCCACTAACTCCTCTGGCACAGACAGTCAGGGCAGCTCCACTAACTCCTCTGGTACAGACAGTCAGGGCAGCTCCACTAACTCCTCTGGTACAGACAGTCAGGGCAGCTCCACCAGCTACTCTGGTACAGTCAGGGCAGCTCCACTAACTCCTCTGGTACAGACAGACAGGGCAGCTCCACTAACTCCTCTTGTACAGACAGTCAGGGCAGCTCCACTAACTTCTCTAGTACAGACAGTCAGGGCAGCTCCACTAACTCCTCTGGTACAGACAGTCAGGGCAGCTCCACTAACTCCTCTAGTACAGACAGTCAGGGCAGCTCCACTAACTCCTCTGGTACAGACAGTCAGGGCAGCTCCACTAACTCATCTGGTACAGACAGTCAGGGCAGCTCCACTACCTCCTCTGGTACATACAGTCAGGGCATCTCCACTAAACTACTCTGGTACATACAGTCAGGGCAGCTCCACTAAACTCCTCTGGTACATATAGTCAGAGCAGGTCCACTAATTCCTCTAGTACATACATTCAGGGCAGCTCCACTAACTCCTCTGGTACAGACAGTCAGGAAAGCTCCACTAACTCCTCTGGTACAGACAGTCAGGGCAGCTCCACTAACTCCTCTGGTTCAGACAGTCAAGGCAGCTCCACTAACTCCTCTGGTACATACAGTCAGGGCAGCTCCACTAACTCCTCTGGTAAAAACAGTCAGGGCAGCTCCACTAACTCCTCTGGTACAGACAGTCAGGGCAGCTCCACTATCTCCTCTGGTACATACAGTCAGGGCAGCTCCACTAACTCCTCTGGTACAGACAGTCAGGGCAGCTCCACTAAAGTACTCTGGTACATACAGTCAGGGCAGATCCAATAACTCCTCTGGTACATACAGTCAGGGCAGCTCCACTAACTCCTCTGGTACATACAGTCAGGGCAGCTCCACTATCTCCTCTGGTACATACAGTCAGGGCAGCTCCACTAACTCCTCTGGTACAAACAGTCAGGGCAGCTCCACTAACTCCTCTGGTACAGACAGTCAGGGCAGCTCCACTAACTCCTCTGGTAGAGACAGTCAGGGCGGCTCCACTAACTCCTCTGGTACATACAGTCAGGGCAGCACCTTTAACTCCTCTGGTACAGACAGTCAGGTTAGCTCCATTATCTCCTCTGGTACATACAGTCAGGAAAGCTCCACTAACTCCTCTGGTACAGACAGTCAGGGCAGCTCCACTAACTCCTCTGGTACATACAGTGAGGGCAGCTCCACTAACTCCTCTTGTACATACAGTCAGGTCAGCTCCACTAACTCCTCTGGTTCAGACAGTCAAGGCAGCTCCACTAACTCCTCTGGTACATACAGTCAGGGCAGCTCCACTAACTCCTCTGGTAAAAACAGTCAGGGCAGCTCCACTAACTCATCTTGTACATACAGTCAGGGCAGCTCCACTAACACCTCTGGTTCAGACAGTCAAGGCAGCTCCACTAACTCCTCTGGTACATACAGTCAGGGCAGCTCCACTAACTCCTCTGGTACAGACAGTCAGGGCAGCTCCACTATCTCCTCTGGTACAGTCAGGGCAGCTCCACTACCTCCTCTGGTACAGACAGTCAGGGCAGCTCCACTAACTCCTCTGGTACAGACAGTCAGGGCAGCTCCACTAACTCCTCTGGTACAAACAGTTAGGGCAGCTCCACTAACTCCTCTGGTACAGACAGTCAGGGCAGCTCCACTAACTCCTCTGGTACAGACAGTCAGGGCGGCTCCACTAACTCCTCTGGTACATACAGTCAGGGCAGCACCCTTAACTCCTCTGGTACAGACAGTCAGGTTAGCTCCATTATCTCCTCTGGTACATACAGTCAGGGCAGCTCCACTAACTCCTCTGGTACAGACAGTCAGGGCAGCTCCACTAACTCCTCTGGTACATACAGTGAGGGCAGCTCCACTAACTCCTCTTGTACATACAGTCAGGGCAGCTCCACTAACTCCTGTGGTACATACAGTCAGGGCAGCTCCACTAAATCCTCTGGTACAAACAGTGAGGTTAGCTCCACTAACTCCTCTGGTACAGACAGTCAGGGCAGCTCCACTAACTCCTCTTGTACATACAGTCAGGTCAGCTCCACTAACTCCTCTGGTACATACAGTCAGGGCAGCTCCACTAACTCCTCTGGTACAGACAGTCAGGGCAGCTCCACTATCTCCTCTGGTACAGTCAGGGCAGCTCCACTACCTCCTCTGGTATAGACAGTCAGGGCAGCTCCACTAAACTACTCTAGTACAGACAGTCAGGGGCAGCTCCACTAACTCCTCTGGTACAAACAGTCAGGGCAGCTCCACTAACTCTTCTGGTACAGACAGTCAGGGCAGCTCCACTAACTCCTCTGGTACAGACAGTCAGGGCGGCTCCACTAACTCCTCTGGTACATATAGTCAGGGCAGCACCCTTAACTCCTCTGGTACAGACAGTCAGGTTGGCTCCATTATCTCCTCTGGTACATACAGTCAGGGCAGCTCCACTAACTCCTCTGGTACAAAAAGTCAGGGCAGCTCCACTAACTCCTCTGGTACATACAGTGAGGGCAGCTCCACTAACTCCTCTTGTACATACAGTCAGGGCAGCTCCACTAACTCCTGTGGTACATACAGTCAGGGCAGCTCCACTAACTCCTCTGGTACAAACAGTGAGGGCAGCTCCACTAACTCCTCTGGTACAGACAGTCAGGGCAGCTCCACTAACTCCTCTTGTACATACAGTCAGGGCAGCTCCACTAACTCCTCTGGTACATACAGTCAGGGCAGCTCCACTACCTCCTCTGGTACATACAGTCAGGGCATCTCCACTAAACTACTCTGGTACATACAGTCAGGGCAGCTCCACTAACTCCTCTGGTACATACAGTCAGGGCAGCGCCACTAACTCCTCTGGTACAAACAGTCAGGGCAGCTCCACTACCTCCTCTGGTACAGACAGTCAGGGCATCTCCACTAAACTACTCTGGTACATACAGTCAGGGCAGCTCCACTAACTCCTCTGGTACATACAGTCAGGGCAGCTCCACTAACTCCTCTGGTACAAACAGTCAGGGCAGCTCCACTAACTCCTCTGTTACATACAGTCAGGGTTGCTCCACTAAACTACTCTGGTACATATAGTCAGGGCAGCTCCAATAACTCCTCTGTTACATACAGTCAGGGCAGCTCCACTAAACTACTCTGGTACATATAGTCAGGGCAGCTCCACCAATTCCTCTTGTACATACAGTCAGGGAAGCTCCACTATCTCCTCTGGTACAGAAAGTCAGGGCAGCTCCACTAACTCCTCTAGTACAGGCAGTCATGACAGCTCCAATATCTCCTCTGGTACAGACAGTCAGGGCAGCTCCATTAACTCCTCTGGTACAGACAGTCAGGGCAGCTCCACTAACTTCTCTGGTACAGACAGTCAGGGCAGCTCCACTAACTCCTCTGGTACAGACAGTCAGGCCAGCTCCACTATCTCCTCTGGTACAGACAGTCAGGGCAGCTCCACTAAATCCTCTGGTACAGACAGTCAGGGCAGCTCCACTAACTCCTCTGGTACAGACAGTCAGGGCAGCTCCACCAGCTCCTCTGGTACAGTCAGGGCAGCTCCACTAACTCATCTGGTACAGACAGTCAGGGCAGCTCCACTACCTCCTCTGGTACATACAGTCAGGGCAGCTCCACTAAACTACTCTGGTACATATAGTCAGGGCAGCTCCACTAATTCCTATTGTACATACAGTCAGGGAAGCTCCACTATCTCCTCTGGTACAGACAGTCAGGGCAGCTCCACTAACTCCTCTGGTACAGACAGTCAGGGCAGCTCCACTAACTCCTCTGGTACAGACAGTCAGGGCAGCTCCACTAACTCCTCTGGTACAGACAGTCAGGCCAGCTCCACTATCTCCTCTGGTACAGACAGTCAGGGCAGCTCCACTAAATCCTCTGGTACAGACAGTCAGGGCAGCTCCACTATCTCCTCTGGTACAGACAATCATGGCAGCTCCACTAACTCCTCTAGTACAGACAGTCAGGTTAGCTCCACTAACTCCTCTGGTACAGACAGTCAGGGCAGGTCCACTAACTCCTCTGGTACAGACAGTCAGGGCAGCTGCACTAACTTATCTGGTACAGACAGTCAGGGAAGCTCCACTACCTCCTCTGGTACATACAGTCAGGGCAGGTCCACTAAACTACTCTGGTACATATAGTCAGGGCAGCTCCACTAATTCCTCTTGTACATACAGTCAGGGAAGCTCCACTATCTCCTCTGGTAGAGACAGTCAGGGCAGCTCCACTAACTCCTCTGGTACATACAGTCAGGGCAGCTCCACTAACTCCTCTGGTACAGACAGTCAGGGCAGCTCCACTAAACTACTCTGGTACATATAGTCAGGGCAGCTCCACTAATTCCTCTTGTACATACAGTCAGGGAAGCTCCACTATCTCCTCTGGTACAGACAGTCAGGGCAGCTCCACTAACTCCTCTAGTACAGGCAGTCAGGACAGCTCCAATATCTCCTCTGGTACAGACAGTCAGGGCAGCTCCATTAACTCCTCTGGTACAGACAGTCAGGGCAGCTCCACTAACTCCTCTGGTACAGACAGTCAGGGCAGCTCCACCAGCTCCTCTGGTACAGTCAGGGCAGCTCCACTAACTCATCTGGTACAGACAGTCAGGGCAGCTCCACTACCTCCTCTGGTACATACAGTCAGGGCAGCTCCACTAAACTACTCTGGTACATATAGTCAGGGCAGCTCCACTAATTCCTATTGTACATACAGTCAGGGAAGCTCCACTATCTCCTCTGGTACATACATTCAGGGCAGCTCCACTAACTCCTCTGGTACAGACAGTCAGGGCAGCTCCACTAACTCCTCTGGTACAGACAGTCAGGGCAGCTCCACTAACTCCTCTGGTACAGACAGTCAGTCAGGCCAGCTCCACTATCTCCTCTGGTACAGACAGTCAGGGCAGCTCCACTAAATCCTCTGGTACAGACAGTCAGGGCAGCTCCACTATCTCCTCTGGTACAGACAATCATGGCAGCTCCACTAACTCCTCTAGTACAGACAGTCAGGTTAGCTCCACTAACTCCTCTGGTACAGACAGTCAGGGCAGCTGCACTAACTTATCTGGTACAGACAGTCAGGGAAGCTCAACTAACTACTCTGGTACATACAGTCAGGGCAGCTCCACTAACTCCTCTGGTACAGACAGTCAGGGCAGCTCCATTACCTCCTCTGGTACAGACAGTCAGGGCAGCTCCACTAGCTCCTCTGGTACAGACAGTGAGGCCAGCTCCACTAACTCCTCTGGTACAGACAGTCAGGGCAGCTCCACTAACTCCTCTGGTACAGACAGTCAGGACAGCTCCACTAACTCCTCTGGTACAGACAGTCAGGCCAGCTCCACTATCTCCTCTGGTACAGACAGTCAGGGCAGCTCCACTATCTCCTCTGGTACACACAGTCAGGGCGGCTCCACTAACTCCTCTGGTACATACAGTCAGGGCAGCTCCACTAACTCCTCTGGTACAGACAGTCAGGGCAGCTCCACTAACTCCTCTGGTACATACAGTGAGGGCAGCTCCACTAACTCCTCTTGTACATACAGTCAGGACAGCTCCACTAACTCCTCTGGTACAAACAGTGAGGGCAGCTCCACTAACTCCTCTGGTACAGACAGTCAGGGCAGCTCCACTAACTCCTCTTGTACATACAGTCAGGGCAGCTCCACTAACTCCTCTGGTACAGACAGTCAGGGCAGCTCCACTACCTCCTCTGGTACAGACAGTCAGGGCATCTCCACTATCTCCTCTGGTACAGACAGTCAGGGCAGCTCCACTAAATCCTCTGGTACAGACAGTCAGGGCAGCTCCACTATCTCCTCTGGTACAGACAATCATGGCAGCTCCACTAACTCCTCTAGTACAGACAGTCAGGTTAGCTCCACTAACTCCTCTGGTACAGACAGTCAGGGCAGGTCCACTAACTCCTCTGGTACAGACAGTCAGGGCAGCTGCACTAACTTATCTGGTACAGACAGTCAGGGAAGCTCCACTACCTCCTCTGGTACATATAGTCAGGGAAGCTCCACTAACTCCTCTGGTACAGACAGTCAGGGCAGCTCCACTAAACTACTCTGGTACATATAGTCAGGGCAGCTCCATTAACTCCTCTGGTACAGTCAGGGCAGCTCCACTAACTCATCTGGTACAGACAGTCAGGGCAGCTCCACTACCTCCTCTGGTACATACAGTCAGGGCAGCTCCACTAAACTACTCTGGTACATATAGTCAGGGCAGCTCCACTAATTCTTATTGTACATACAGTCAGGGAAGCTCCACTATCTCCTCTGGTACATACAGTCAGGGCAGCTCCACTATCTCCTCTGGTACAGACATTCAGGGCAGCTCCACTAACTCCTCTAGTACAGGCAGTCAGGACAGCTCCAATATCTCCTCTGGTACAGACAGTCAGGGCAGCTCCATTAACTCCTCTGGTACAGACAGTCAGGGCAGCTCCACTAACTCCTCTGGTACAGACAGTCAGGGCAGCTCCACCAGCTCCTCTGGTACAGTCAGGGCAGCTCCACTAACTCATCTGGTACAGACAGTCAGGGCAGCTCCACTACCTCCTCTGGTACATACAGTCAGGGCAGCTCCACTAAACTACTCTGGTACATATAGTCAGGGCAGCTCCACTAATTCCTATTGTACATACAGTCAGGGAAGCTCCACTATCTCCTCTGGTACATACAGTCAGGGCAGCTCCACTAACTCCTCTGGTACAGACAGTCAGGGCAGCTCCATTACCTCCTCTGGTACAGACAGTCAGGGCAGCTCCACTAGCTCCTCTGGTACAGACAGTGAGGCCAGCTCCACTAACTCCTCTGGTACAGACAGTCAGGGCAGCTCCACTAACTCCTCTGGTACAGACAGTCAGGACAGCTCCACTAACTCCTCTGGTACAGACAGTCAGGCCAGCTCCACTATCTCCTCTGGTACAGACAGTCAGGGCAGCTCCACCAGCTCCTCTGGTACAGTCAGGGCAGCTCCACTAACTCATCTGGTACAGACAGTCAGGGCAGCTCCACTACCTCCTCTGGTACATACAGTCAGGGCAGCTCCACTAAACTACTCTGGTACATATAGTCAGGGCAGCTCCACTAATTCCTATTGTACATACAGTCAGGGAAGCTCCACTATCTCCTCTGGTACATACAGTCAGGGCAGCTCCACTAACTCCGCTGGTACAGACAGTCAGGGCAGGTCCACTAAACTACTCTGGTACATATAGTCAGGGCAGCTCCACTAATTCCTCTTGTACATACAGTCAGGGAAGCTCCACTATCTCCTCTGGTACAGACAGTCAGGGCAGCTCCACTAACTCCTCTGGTACATAAAGTCAAGGCAGCTCCACTAACTCCTCTGGTACAGACAGTCAGGGCAGCTCCACTAAACTACTCTGGTACATATAGTCAGGGCAGCTCCATTAACTCCTCTGGTACAGACAGTCAGGGCAGCTCCACTAACTCCTCTGGTACAGACAGTCAGGGCAGCTCCACCAGCTCCTCTGGTACAGTCAGGGCAGCTCCACTAACTCATCTGGTACAGACAGTCAGGGCAGCTCCACTACCTCCTCTGGTACATACAGTCAGGGCAGCTCCACTAAACTACTCTGGTACATATAGTCAGGGCAGCTCCACTAATTCTTATTGTACATACAGTCAGGGAAGCTCCACTATCTCCTCTTGTACATACAGTCAGGGAAGCTCCACTATCTCCTCTGGTACATACAGTCAGGGCAGCTCCACTAACTCCGCTGGTACAGACAGTCAGGGCAGGTCCACTAAACTACTCTGGTACATATAGTCAGGGCAGCTCCACTAATTCCTCTTGTACATACAGTCAGGGAAGCTCCACTATCTCCTCTGGTACAGACAGTCAGGGCAGCTCCACTAACTCCTCTGGTACATACAGTCAGGGCAGCTCCACTAACTCCTCTGGTACAGACAGTCAGGGCAGCTCCACTAAACTACTCTGGTACATATAGTCAGGGCAGCTCAATTAACTCCTCTGGTACAGACAGTCAGGGCAGCTCCACTAACTCCTCTGGTACAGACAGTCAGGGCAGCTCCACCAGCTCCTCTGGTACAGTCAGGGCAGCTCCACTAACTCATCTGGTACAGACAGTCAGGGCAGCTCCACTACCTCCTCTGGTACATACAGTCAGGGCAGCTCCACTAAACTACTCTGGTACATATAGTCAGGGCAGCTCCACTAATTCTTATTGTACATACAGTCAGGGAAGCTCCACTATCTCCTCTTGTACATACAGTCAGGGAAGCTCCACTATCTCCTCTGGTACAGACAGTCAGGGCAGCTCCACTAACTCCTCTATTACAGGCAGTCAGGACAGCTCCAATATCTCCTCTGGTACAGACAGTCAGGGCAGCTCCATTAACTCCTCTGGTACAGACAGTCAGGGCAGCTCCACTAACTCCTCTGGTACAGACAGTCAGGGCAGCTCCACTAAATCCTCTGGTACAGACAGTCAGGGCAGCTCCACTATCTCCTCTGGTACAGACAATCATGGCAGCTCCACTAACTCCTCTAGTACAGACAGTCAGGTTAGCTCCACTAACTCCTCTGGTACAGACAGTCAGGGCAGCTGCACTAACTTATCTGGTACAGACAGTCAGGGAAGCTCCACTACCTCCTCTGGTACAGACAGTCAGGGCAGCTCCACTAACTCCGCTGGTACAGACAGTCAGGGCAGGTCCACTAAACTACTCTGGTACATATAGTCAGGGCAGCTCCACTAATTCCTCTTGTACATACAATCAGGGAAGCTCCACTATCTCCTCTGGTACAGACAGTCAGGGCAGCTCCACTAACTCCTCTGGTACATACAGTCAGGGCAGCTCCACTAACTCCTCTGGTACAGACAGTCAGGGCAGCTCCACTAAACTACTCTGGTACATATAGTCAGGGCAGCTCCACTAATTCCTCTTGTACATACAGTCAGGGAAGCTCCACTATCTCCTCTGGTACAGACAGTCAGGGCAGCTCCACTAACTCCTCTAGTACAGGCAGTCAGGACAGCTCCAATATCTCCTCTGGTACAGACAGTCAGGGCAGCTCCATTAACTCCTCTGGTACAGACAGTCAGGGCAGCTCCACTAACTCCTCTGGTACAGATAGTCAGGGCAGCTCCACTAACTCCTCTGGTACAGACAGTCAGGCCAGCTCCACTATCTCCTCTGGTACAGACAGTCAGGGCAGCTCCACTAAATCCTCTGGTACAGACAGTCAGGGCAGCTCCACTATCTCCTCTGGTACAGACAGTCAGGGCAGCTCCACTAACTCCTCTGGCACAGACAGTCAGGTTAGCTCCACTAACTCCTCTGGTACAGACAGTCAGGGCAGCTCCACTAACTTCTCTGGTACAGACAGTCAGGGAAGCTCAACTAACTACTCTGGTACATACAGTCAGGGCAGCTCCACTAACTCCTCTGGTACAGACAGTCAGGGCAGCTCCATTACCTCCTCTGGTACAGACAGTCAGGGCAGCTCCACTAGCTCCTCTGGTACAGACAGTGAGGCCAGCTCCACTAACTCCTCTGGTACAGACAGTCAGGGCAGCTCCACTAACTCCTCTGGTACAGACAGTCAGGACAGCTCCACTAACTCCTCTGGTACAGACAGTCAGGCCAGCTCCACTATCTCCTCTGGTACAGACAGTCAGGGCAGCTCCACTATCTCCTCTGGTACACACAGTCAGGGCGGCTCCACTAACTCCTCTGGTACATACAGTCAGGGCAGCTCCACTAACTCCTCTGGTACAGACAGTCAGGGCAGCTCCACTAACTCCTCTGGTACATACAGTGAGGGCAGCTCCACTAACTCCTCTTGTACATACAGTCAGGACAGCTCCACTAACTCCTCTGGTACAAACAGTGAGGGCAGCTCCACTAACTCCTCTGGTACAGACAGTCAGGACAGCTCCACTAACTCCTCTGGTACATACAGTCAGGGCAGCTCCACTACCTCCTCTGGTACAGACAGTCAGGGCATCTCCACTAAACTACTCTGGTACATACAGTCAGGGCAGCTCCACTAACTCCTCTTGTACATACAGTCAGGCCAGCTCCACTAACTCCTCTGGTACATACAGTCAGGGTTGCTCCACTAAACTCCTCTGGTACATACAGTCAGGGTTGCTCCACTAAACTCCTCTGGTACATACAGTCAGGGTTGCTCCACTAAACTACTCTAGTACATATAGTCAGGGCAGCTCCACTAACTCCTCTGTTACATACAGTCAGGGCAGCTCCACTAAACTACTCTGGTACATATAGTCAGGGCAGCTCCACTAATTCCTATTGTACATACAGTCAGGGAAGCTCCACTATCTCCTCTGGTACAGACAGTCAGGGCAGCTCCACTAACTCCTCTAGTACAGGCAGTCAGGACAGCTCCAATATCTCCTCTGGTACAGACAGTCAGGGCAGCTCCATTAACTCCTCTGGTACAGACAGTCAGGGCAGCTCCACTAATTCCTCTGGTACAGACAGTCAGGGCAGCTCCACTAACTCCTCTGGTACAGACAGTCAGGCCAGCTCCACTATCTCCTCTGGTACAGACAGTCAGGGCAGCTCCACTAAATCCTCTGGTACAGACAGTCAGGGCAGCTCCACCAGCTCCTCTGGTACAGTCAGGGCAGCTCCACTAACTCATCTGGTACAGACAGTCAGGGCAGCTCCACTACCTCCTCTGGTACATACAGTCAGGGCATCTCCACTAAACTACTCTGGTACATACAGTCAGGGCATCTCCACTAAACTACTCTGGTACACACAGTCAGGGCAGCTCCACTAACTCCTCTGGTACAGACAGTCAGGGCAGCTCCACTAAACTACTCTGGTACATATAGTCAGGGCAGCTCCACTAATTCCTATTGTACATACAGTCAGGGAAGCTCCACTATCTCCTCTGGTACAGACAGTCAGGGCAGCTCCACTAACTCCTCTGGTACAGACAGTCAGGGCAGCTCCACTAACTCCTCTGGTACAGACAGTCAGGGCAGCTCCACTAACTCCTCTGGTACAGACAGTCAGGCCAACTCCACTATCTCCTCTGGTACAGACAGTCAGGGCAGCTCCACTAACTCCTCTGGTACAGACAGTCAGGGCAGCTCCACCAGCTCCTCTGGTACAGTCAGGGCAGCTCCACTAACTCATCTGGTACAGACAGTCAGGGCAGCTCCACTACCTCCTCTGGTACATACAGTCAGGGCAGCTCCACTAACTCCTCTGGTACATACAGTCAGGGCAGCTCCACTAACTCCTCTGTTACATACAGTCAGGGCAGCTCCACTAAACTACTCTGGTACATATAGTCAGGGCAGCTCCACTAATTCCTCTTGTACATACAGTCAGGGAAGCTCCACTATCTCCTCTGGTACAGACAGTCAGGGCAGCTCCACTAACTCCTCTAGTACAGGCAGTCAGGACAGCTCCAATATCTCCTCTGGTACAGACAGTCAGGGCAGCTCCATTAACTCCTCTGGTACAGACAGTCAGGGCAGCTCCACTAACTCCTCTGGTACAGACAGTCAGGGCAGCTCCACTAACTCCTCTGGTACAGACAGTCAGGCCAGCTCCACTATCTCCTCTGGTACAGACAGTCAGGGCAGCTCCACTAAATCCTCTGGTACAGACAGTCAGGGCAGCTCCACCAGCTCCTCTGGTACAGTCAGGGCAGCTCCACTAACTCATCTGGTACAGACAGTCAGGGCAGCTCCACTAACTCCTCTAGTACAGGCAGTCAGGACAGCTCCAATATCTCCTCTGGTACAGACAGTCAGGGCAGCTCCATTAACTACTCTGGTACAGACAGTCAGGGCAGCTCCACTAACTCCTCTGGTACAGACAGTCAGGGCAGCTCCACTATCTCCTCTGGTACAGACAGTCAGGGCAGCTCCACTAACTCCTCTGGCACAGACAGTCAGGCCAGCTCCACTATCTCCTCTGGTACAGACAGTCAGGGCAGCTCCACTAACTCCTCTGGCACAGACAGTCAGGCCAGCTCCACTATCTCCTCTGGTACAGACAGTCAGGGCAGCTCCACTAAATCCTCTGGTACAGACAGTCAGGGCAGCTCCACCAGCTCCTCTGGTACAGTCAGGGCAGCTCCACTAACTCATCTGGTACAGACAGTCAGGGCAGCTCCACTACCTCCTCTGGTACATACAGTCAGGGCAGCTCCACTAACTCCTCTGGTACATACAGTCAGGGCATCTCCACTAAACTACTCTGGTACATACAGTCAGGGCATCTCCACTAAACTACTCTGGTACACACAGTCAGGGCAGTTCCACTCACTCCTCTGGTACATAGTCAGGGCAGCTCCACTAACTCCTCTGGTACAGACAGTCAGGGCAGCTCCACTAAACTACTCTGGTACATATAGTCAGGGCAGCTCCACTAATTCCTATTGTACATACAGTCAGGGAAGCTCCACTATCTCCTCTGGTACAGACAGTCAGGACAGCTCCACTAACTCCTCTGGTACAGACAGTCAGGGCAGCTCCACTAACTCCTCTGGTACAGACAGTCAGGTTAGCTCCACCAGCTCCTCTGGTACAGACAGTCAGGCCAGCTCCACTATCTCCTCTGGTACAGACAGTCAGGGCAGCTCCACTAACTCATCTGGTACAGACAGTCAGGGCAGCTCCACCAGCTCCTCTGGTACAGTCAGGGCAGCTCCACTAACTCATCTGGTACAGACAGTCAGGGCAGCTCCACTACCTCCTCTGGTACATACAGTCAGGGCAGCTCCACTAACTCCTCTGGTACATACAGTCAGGGCAGCTCCACTAACTCCTCTGGTACAAACAGTCAGGGCAGCTCCACTAACTCCTCTGTTACATACAGTCAGGGTTGCTCCACTAAACTACTCTGGTACATATAGTCAGGGCAGCTCCACTAACTCCTCTGTTACATACAGTCAGGGCAGCTCCACTAAACTACTCTGGTACATATAGTCAGGGCAGCTCCACTAATTCCTCTTGTACATACAGTCAGGGAAGCTCCACTATCTCCTCTGGTACAGACAGTCAGGGCAGCTCCACTAACTCCTCTAGTACAGGCAGTCAGGACAGCTCCAATATCTCCTCTGGTACAGACAGTCAGGGCAGCTCCATTAACTCCTCTGGTACAGACAGTCAGGGCAGCTCCACTAACTCCTCTGGTACAGACAGTCAGGGCAGCTCCACTAACTCCTCTGGTACAGACAGTCAGGCCAGCTCCACTATCTCCTCTGGTACAGACAGTCAGGGCAGCTCCACTAAATCCTCTGGTACAGACAGTCAGGGCAGCTCCACCAGTTCCTCTGGTACAGTCAGGGCAGCTCCACTAACTCATCTGGTACAGACAGTCAGGGCAGCTCCACTACCTCCTCTGGTACATACAGTCAGGGCAGCTCCACTAACTCCTCTGGTACATACAGTCAGGGCATCTCCACTAAACTACTCTGGTACATACAGTCAGGGCATCTCCACTAAACTACTCTGGTACACACAGTCAGGGCAGCTCCACTAACTCCTCTGGTACATAGTCAGGGCAGCTCCACTAACTCCTCTGGTACAGACAGTCAGGGCAGCTCCACTAAACTACTCTGGTACATATAGTCAGGGCAGCTCCACTAATTCCTATTGTACATACAGTCAGGGAAGCTCCACTATCTCTTCTGGTACAGACAGTCAGGGCAGCTCCACTAACTCCTCTGGTACAGACAGTCAGGGCAGCTCCACTAACTCCTCTGGTACAGACAGTCAGGGCAGCTCCACTAACTCCTCTGGTACAGACAGTCAGGCCAGCTCCACTATCTCCTCTGGTACAGACAGTCAGGGCAGCTCCACTAACTCCTCTGGTACAGACAGTCAGGGCAGCTCCACCAGCTCCTCTGGTACAGTCAGGGCAGCTCCACTAACTCATCTGGTACAGACAGTCAGGGCAGCTCCACTACCTCCTCTGGTACATACAGTCAGGGCAGCTCCACTAAACTACTCTGGTACATATAGTCAGGGCAGCTCCACTAATTCCTATTGTACATACAGTCAGGGAAGCTCCACTATCTCCTCTGGTATAGACAGTCAGGGCAGCTCCACTAACTCCTCTGGTACAGAAAGTCAGGGCAGCTCCACTAACTCCTCTGGTACAGACAGTCAGGGCAGCTCCACTAACTCCTCTGGTACAGACAGTCAGGCCAGCTCCACTATCTCCTCTGGTACAGACAGTCAGGGCAGCTCCACTAAATCCTCTGGTACAGACAGTCAGGGCAGCTCCACTATCTCCTCTGGTACAGACAATCATGGCAGCTCCACTAACTCCTCTAGTACAGACAGTCAGGTTAGCTCCACTAACTCCTCTGGTACAGACAGTCAGGGCAGGTCCACTAACTCCTCTGGTACAGACAGTCAGGGCAGCTCCACTACCTCCTCTGGTACAGACAGTCAGGGCAGCTCCACTACCTCCTCTGGTACAGACAGTCAGGGAAGCTCCACTAACTCCGCTGGTACAGACAGTCAGGGCAGGTCCACTAATTCCTCTTGTACATATAGTCAGGGCAGCTCCACTAATTCCTCTTGTACATACAGTCAGGGAAGCTCCACTATCTCCTCTGGTACAGACAGTCAGGGCAGCTCCACTAACTCATCTGGTACATACAGTCAGGGCAGCTCCACTAACTCCTCTGGTACAGACAGTCAGGGCAGCTCCACTAAACTACTCTGGTACATATAGTCAGGGCAGCTCCACTAATTCCTCTTGTACATACAGTCAGGGAAGCTCCACTATCTCCTCTGGTACAGACAGTCAGGGCAGCTCCACTAACTCCTCTAGTACAGGCAGTCAGGACAGCTCCAATATCTCCTCTGGTACAGACAGTCAGGACAGCTCCATTAACTCCTCTGGTACAGACAGTCAGGGCAGCTCCACTAACTCCTCTGGTACAGATAGTCAGGGCAGCTCCACTAACTCCTCTGGTACAGACAGTCAGGCCAGCTCCACTATCTCCTCTGGTACAGACAGTCAGGGCAGCTCCACTAACTCCTCTGGTACAGACAGTCAGGGCAGCTCCACTACCTCCTCTGGTACAGACAGTCAGGGCAGCTCCACTAGCTCCTCTGGTACAGACAGTGAGGCCAGCTCCACTAACTCCTCTGGTACAGACAGTCAGGGCAGCTTCACTAACTCCTCTGGTACATACAGTCAGGGCAGCTCCACTAAACTACTCTGGTGCATACAGTCAGGGCAGCTCCACTAACTCCTCTGGTACAGACAGTCAGGGCAGCTCTACTAATTCCTCTGGTACATACAGTCAGGGAAGCTCCACTAACTCCTCTTGTACAGACAGTCAGGACAGCTCCACTAACTCCTATGGTACAGACAGTCAGGGCAGCTCCACTAACTCCTCTGGTACAGACAGTCAGGGCAGCTCCACTAACTCCTCTGGTACAGACAGTCAGGACAGCTCCACTAACTCCTCTGGTACAGACAGTCAGGCCAGCTCCACTATCTCCTCTGGTACAGACAGTCAGGGCAGCTCCACTATCTCCTCTGGTACACACAGTCAGGGCGGCTCCACTAACTCCTCTGGTACATACAGTCAGGGCAGCTCCACTATCTCCTCTGGTACATACAGTGAGGGCAGCTCCACTAACTCCTCTTGTACATACAGTCAGGGCAGCTCCACTAACTCCTCTGGTACAAACAGTGAGGGCAGCTCCACTAACTCCTCTGGTACAGACAGTCAGGGCAGCTCCACTAACTCCTCTTGTACATACAGTCAGGGCAGCTCCACTAACTCCTCTGGTACAGACAGTCAGGGCAGCTCCACTACCTCCTCTGGTACAGACAGTCAGGGCATCTCCACTAACTCCTCTGTTACATACAGTCAGGGTTGCTCCACTAAACTACTCTGGTACATATAGTCAGGGCAGCTCCACTAATTCCTCTTGTACATACAGTCAGGGAAGCTCCACTATCTCCTCTGGTACAGACAGTCAGGGCAGCTCCACTAACTCCTCTGGTACATACAGTCAGGGAAGCTCCACTAACTCCTCTGGTACAAACAGTCAGGGCAGCTCCACTAACTCCTCTTGTACATACAGTCAGGGCAGCTCCACTAACTCCTCTGGTACATACAGTCAGGGAAGCTCCACTAACTCCTCTGGTACAAACAGTCAGGGCAGCTCCACTAACTCCTCTGTTACATACAGTCAGGGTTGCTCCACTAAACTACTCTGGTACATATAGTCAGGGCAGCTCCACTAATTCCTCTTGTACATACAGTCAGGGAAGCTCCACTATCTCCTCTGGTACAGACAGTCAGGGCAGCTCCACTAACTCCTCTAGTACAGGCAGTCAGGACAGCTCCAATATCTCCTCTGGTACAGACAGTCAAGGCAGCTCCATTAACTCCTCTGGTACAGACAGTCAGGGCAGCTCCACTAACTCCTCTGGTACAGACAGTCAGGGCAGCTCCACTAACTCCTCTGGTACAGACAGTCAGGCCAGCTCCACTATCTCCTCTGGTACAGACAGTCAGGGCAGCTCCACTAAATCCTCTGGTACAGACAGTCAGGGCAGCTCCACCAGCTCCTCTGGTACAGTCAGGGCAGCTCCACTAACTCATCTGGTACAGACAGTCAGGGCAGCTCCACTACCTCCTCTGGTACATACAGTCAGGGCAGCTCCACTAACTCCTCTGGTACATACAGTCAGGGCATCTCCACTAAACTACTCTGGTACATACAGTCAGGGCATCTCCACTAAAGTACTCTGGTACACACAGTCAGGGCAGCTCCACTAACTCCTCTGGTACATAGTCAGGGCAGCTCCACTAACTCCTCTGGTACAGACAGTCAGGGCAGCTCCACTAAACTACTCTGGTACATATAGTCAGGGCAGCTCCACTAATTCCTATTGTACATACAGTCAGGGAAGCTCCACTATCTCCTCTGGTACAGACAGTCAGGGCATCTCCACTAAACTACTCTGGTACATACAGTCAGGGCATCTCCACTAAACTACTCTGGTACAGACAGTCAGGGCAGCTCCACTAACTCCTCTGGTACAGACAGTCAGGGCAGCTCCACTAACTCCTCTGGTACAGACAGTCAGGGCAGCTCCACTATCTCCTCTGGTACAGACAGTCAGGGCAGCTCCACTAACTCCTCTGGTACAGACAGTCAGGGCAGCTCCACCAGCTCCTCTGGTACAGTCAGGGCAGCTCCACTAACTCATCTGGTACAGACAGTCAGGGCAGCTCCACTACCTCCTCTGGTACATACAGTCAGGGCAGCTCCACTAAACTACTCTGGTACATATAGTCAGGGCAGCTCCACTAATTACTATAGTACATACAGTCAGGGAAGCTCCACTATCTCCTCTGGTATAGACAGTCAGGGCAGTTCCACTAACTCCTCTGGTACAGACAGTCAGGGCAGTGTCGTATATGATGAATGGTGGCCATTATCGCTGTCAACAAAAGAAGTCTGCTCATACTGAACATTGATCATAAGGTTTATTCAGATCACAAGCTTCAGCATGAGTTTACAGACACGCGTTTGTCCGGAGAGCAGTGTCGTCCAATTTTCATGTCTGCTCTGACCTATCTTCTTCGTGTACCCCTATTTATAACCAATGCAACAAGATGGCTCCCTCTGCTGGCCAGTTTACAATACACTTCCTGTCTATTATATGTTACATTATACTAACAACCAACATTCCATTTCGTCATGAAAAACATTTAACAAAGGCATAATCTTCAGATACGATAGCAGCTCCACTAACTCCTCTGGTACAGACAGTCAGGGCAGCTCCACTAACTCCTCTGGTACAGACAGTCAGGCCAGCTCCACTATCTCCTCTGGTACAGACAGTCAGGGCAGCTCCACTAAATCCTCTGGTACAGACAGTCAGGGCAGCTCCACTATCTCCTCTGGTACAGACAATCATGGCAGCTCCACTAACTCCTCTGGTACAGACAGTCAGGGCAGCTCCACTAACTTCTCTGGTACAGACAGTCAGGGAAGCTCCACTAACTCCTCTGGTACATACAGTCAGGGCATCTCCACTACCTCCTCTGGTACAGACAGTCAGGGCAGCTCCACTAAACTACTCTGGTACATATAGTCAGGGCAGCTCCACTAATTCCTCTTGTACATACAGTCAGGGAAGCTCCACTATCTCCTCTGGTACAGACAGTCAGGGCAGCTCCACTAACTCCTCTAGTACAGGCAGTCAGGACAGCTCCAATATCTCCTCTGGTACAGACAGTCAGGGCAGCTCCATTAACTCCTCTGATACAGACAGTCAGGGCAGCTCCACTATCTCCTCTGGTACAGACAGTCAGGGCAGCTCCACTAACTCCTCTAGTACAGACAGTCAGGTTAGCTCCACTAACTCCTCTGGTACAGACAGTCAGGGCAGGTGCACTAACTCATCTGGTACAGACAATCAGGGCAGCTCCACTAACTTCTCTGGTACAGACAGTCAGGGAAGCTCCACTAACTCCTCTGGTACATACAGTCAGGGCAGCTCCACTAACTCCTCTGGTACAGACAGTCAGGGCAGCTCCACTAACTCCTCTGGTACAGACAGTCAGGGCAGCTCCACTAGCTCCTCTGGTACAGACAGTCAGGGAAGCTCCACTAACTCCTCTGGTACAGACAGTCAGGGCAGCTGCACTAACTCATCTGGTACAGACAGTCAGGGCAGCTCCACTAACATCTCTGGTACAGACAGTCAGGGAAGCTCCACTAACTCCTCTGGTACATACAGTCAGGGCAGCTCCACTAACTCCTCTGGTACAGACAGTCAGGGCAGCTCCACTAACTCCTCTGGTACAGACAGTCAGGGCAGCTCCACTAGCTCCTCTGGTACAGACAGTCAGGGAAGCTCCACTAACTCCTCTGGTACATACAGTCCGGGCAGCTCCACTAACTCCTCTGGTACAGACAGTCAGGGCAGCTCCACTAACTACTCTGGTACAGACAGTCAGGGCAGCTCCACTAACTTCTCTGGTACAGACAGTCAGGGAAGCTCCACTAACTCCTCTGGTACATACAGTCAGGGCAGCTCCACTAACTCCTCTGGTACAGACAGTGAGGCCAGCTCCACTAACTCCTCTGGTACAGACAGTCAGGGCAGCTTCACTAACTCCTCTGGTACATACAGTCAGGACAGCTCCACTAACTCCTCTGGTACAGACAGTCGGGGCAGCTCCACTATCTCCTCTAGTACAGACAGTCAGGGCAGCTCCACTAACTCCTCTGGTACATATAGTCAGGGCAGCTCCACTAACTCCTCTTGTACAGACAGTCAGGACAGCTCCACTAACTCCTCTAGTACAGACAGTCAGGGCAGCTCCACTAACTCCTCTTGTACAGACAGTCTGGACAGCTCCACTAACTCCTCTAGTACAGACAGTCATGGCAGCTCCACTAACTCCTCTGGTACATACAGTCAGGGCAGCTCCACTAACTCCTCTGGTACAGACAGTCAGGGCAGCTCCACTAACTCCTCTGGTACAGACAGTCAGGGCAGCTCCACTAACTCCTCTGGTACATACATTCAGGGCAGCTCCACTAACTCCTCTAGTACAGACAGTCATGGCAGCTCCACTAACTCCTCTGGTACATACAGTCAGGGCAGGTCCACTAACTCCTCTAGTACAGACAGTCATGGCAGCTCCACTAACTCCTCTGGTACATACAGTCAGGGCAGCTCCACTAACTCCTCTGGTACAGACAGTCAGGACAGCTCCACTAACTCCTCTGGTACAGACAGTCAGGGCAGCTCCACTAACTCCTCTGGTACAGACAGTCAGGACAGCTCCACTAACTCCTCTGGAACAGACAGTCAGGACAGCTCCACTAACTCCTCTGGTACAGACAGTCAGGGCAGCTCCACTAACTCCTCTGGAACAGACAGTCACGGCATCTCCACTAACTCCTCTGGTACAGACAGTCAGGACAGCTCCACTAACTCCTCTGGTACAGACAGTCAGGGAAGCTCCACTAAACTACTCTGGTACATAGTCAGGGCAGCTCCACTAACTCCTCTGGTACAGACAGTCAGGACAGCTCCACTAACTCCTCTGGAACAGACAGTCAGGGCAGCTCCACTAACTCCTCTGGTACAGACAGTCAGGGCAGCTCCACTAACTCCTCTGGTACAGACAGTCAGGACAGCTCCACTAACTCCTCTGGTACAGACATTCAGGGCAGCTCCACTAACTCCTCTGGTACAGACAGTCAGGGCAGCTCCACTAACTCCTCTGGTACATACAGTCAGGGCAGCTCCACTAACTCCTCTAGTACAGACAGTCATGGCAGCTCCACTAACTCCTCTGGTAAATACAGTCAGGGCAGCTCCACTAACTCCTCTAGCACAGACAGTCATGGCAGCTCCACTAACTCCTCTGGTACATACAGTCAGGGCAGCTCCACTAACTCCTCTGGTACAGACAGTCAGGACAGCTCCACTAACTCCTCTGGTACAGACAGTCAGGGCAGCTCCACTAACTCCTCTGGTACAGACAGTCAGGACAGCTCCACTAACTCCTCTGGAACAGACAGTCAGGACAGCTCCACTAACTCCTCTGGTACAGACAGTCAGGGCAGCTCCACTAACTCCTCTGGAACAGACAGTCAGGGCATCTCCACTAACTCCTCTGGTACAGACAGTCAGGACAGCTCCACTAACTCCTCTGGTACAGACAGTCAGGGCAGCTCCACTAAACTACTCTGGTACATAGTCAGGGCAGCTCCACTAACTCCTCTGGTACAGACAGTCAGGACAGCTCCACTAACTCCTCTGGAACAGACAGTCAGGGCAGCTCCACTAACTCCTCTGGTACAGACAGTCAGGGCAGCTCCACTAACTCCTCTGGTACAGACAGTCAGGACAGCTCCACTAACTCCTCTGGTACAGACATTCAGGGCAGCTCCACTAACTCCTCTGGTACAGACAGTCAGGGCAGCTCCACTAACTCCTCTGGTACAGACAGTCAGGACAGCTCCACTAACTCCTCTTGTACAGACAGTCAGGGCAGCTCCACTAACTCCTCTGGTACAGATAGTCAGGGCAGCTCCACTAACTCCTCTTGTACAGACAGTCAGGGCAGCTCCACTATCTCCTCTAGTACAGACAGTCAGGGCAGCTCCACTAACTCCTCTGGTACATACAGTCAGGGCAGCTCCACTAACTCCTCTTGTACAGACAGTCAGGACAGCTCCACTAACTCCTCTAGTACAGACAGTCAGGGCAGCTCCACTAACTCCTCTTGTACAGACAGTCAGGACAGCTCCACTAACTCCTCTAGTACAGACAGTCATGGCAGCTCCACTAACTCCTCTGGTACATACAGTCAGGGCAGCTCCACTAACTCCTCTGGTACAGACAGTCAGGGCAGCTCCACTAACTCCTCTGGTACAGACAGTCAGGGCAGCTCCACTAACTCCTCTGGTACATACAGTCAGGGCAGCTCCACTAACTCCTCTAGTACAGACAGTCATGGCAGCTCCACTAACTCCTCTGGTACATACAGTCAGGGCAGCTCCACTAACTCCTCTAGTACAGACAGTCATGGCAGCTCCACTAACTCCTCTGGTACATACAGTCAGGGCAGCTCCACTAACTCCTCTGGTACAGACAGTCAGGACAGCTCCACTAACTCCTCTGGTACAGACAGTCAGGGCAGCTCCACTAACTCCTCTGGTACAGACAGTCAGGACAGCTCCACTAACTCCTCTGGAACAGACAGTCAGGACAGCTCCACTAACTCCTCTGGTACAGACAGTCAGGGCAGCTCCACTAACTCCTCTGGAACAGACAGTCAGGGCATCTCCACTAACTCCTCTGGTACAGACAGTCAGGACAGCTCCACTAACTCCTCTGGTACAGACAGTCAGGGCAGCTCCACTAAACTACTCTGGTACATAGTCAGGGCAGCTCCACTAACTCCTCTGGTACAGACAGTCAGGACAGCTCCACTAACTCCTCTGGAACAGACAGTCAGGGCAGCTCCACTAACTCCTCTGGTACACACAGTCAGGGCAGCTCCACTAACTCCTCTGGTACAGACAGTCAGGACAGCTCCACTAACTCCTCTGGTACAGACATTCAGGGCAGCTCCACTAACTCCTCTGGTACAGACAGTCAGGGCAGCTCCACTAACTCCTCTGGTACAGACAGTCAGGGCAGCTCCACTAACTACTCTGGTACATACAGTCAGGGCAGCTCCACTAACTCCTCTGGTACAGACAGTCAGGGCAGCTCCACTAACTCCTCTGATTGACTTCTTATATTCAAGGAGCACTTCACTACAGAGCTCAACACAAAAGGAGACACGTCATCCTGGCTCTCTGATTATTGGCTCTCAGATTATTGGCTCTCTGATTATTGGCTCTCTGATTATTGGCTCTCAGATGATTGGCTCTCTGATTATTGGCTCTCTGATTATTGGCTCTCAGATTATTGTAAGAGCACTGTAAACACAGAAGCTGTGTGTGTGTGTGTGTGTGTGTGTGTGTGTGTGTGTGTGTGTGTGTGTGTGTGTGTGTGTGTGTGTGTGTGTGTGTGTGTGTGTGTGTGTGCGTGCGTGCGTGTGCGTGCGTGCGTGCGTGGGTGTGTGTGTGTGTGTGTGCGTGGGTGTGTGTGTGTGTGTGAGCAATAGAATGTGACTAAGAGACCCTATTGTTTCCTTAACAGCAGAAACATTCATCTCTCCAACAGCACAGCACTCATGATGTGTTCACTGATGAGTCACAATAATTAGCCCTATGGGTCCTGGTCAAAACCTGTGCACTACATAAGGAATAGGGTGCCATTTGGGATGCAAACTATGTTCAAGAAACATCTTACTCCATCTCACTGCTGCTCTTGAATCCCTCCTGGCTACAAACTGCTTCGATCTAGTTCCTGTTTAACCATTTTAAGTCTCACTGAGCATGTTTCCTGTCACACACACACACAGACACACACACTCACACACAGACACACACACACATTCACACACACACACACAGACACACACATACACACAGAGACACACACACACACACACACACACACTGGGCCAGGCTCCAGGAGACTACAGGTCATGTGATGCTGAGTGAGGCGGTGTGACTGAGTTGAACTGAGGCAAGGCAGTGAACCATTCATACTGTATATGGCTCACGTCAATGGAAATGTACGCTGAACTCTCGCTATTTCCTCCCCCTCTCCCTCTTACACTTTCAGTCAATGGCTCTCTTTCCACATCCCTCTCTCCCCTCCCCTCCCCTCCCCTCCCTCCTTCCCTCCCTCCCCTTCTCCTCCCTCCCTCCCTCCCCTCCACTCCCCTCTCCTCCTCTCTCCCTCCCTCCCCTCCACTCTCCTCCCATCCCCTCCCTCCCTCCCTCCCCAGTTGAATGATATCCAACAGGCTGAATAAGAACTGTGACCTCATGTCTCCTCTCCTCTCTGAAGTATCCACCACTGTGACCTCATGTCTCCTCTCCTCTCTGCAGTATCCACCACTGTGACCTCATGTCTCCTCTCCTCTCTGCAGTATCCACCACTGTGACCTCATGTCTCCTCTCCTCTCTGCAGTATCCACCACTGTGACCTCAGGTCTCCTCTCCTCTCTGCAGTATCCACCACTGTGACCTCATGTATCCTCTCCTCTCTGCAGTATCCACCACTGTGACCTCATGTCTCCTCTCCTCTCTGCAGTATCCACCACTGTGACCTCATGTCTCCTCTCCTCTCTGCAGTATCCACCACTGTGACCTCATGTATCCTCTCCTCTCTGCAGTATCCACCACTGTGACCTCATGTCTCCTCTCCTCTCTGCAGTATCCACCACTGTGACCTCATGTCTCCTCTCCTCTCTGCAGTATCCACCACTGTGACCTCATGTATCCTCTCCTCTCTGCAGTATCCACCACTGTGACCTCATGTCTCCTCTCCTCTCTGCAGTATCCACCACTGTGACCTCATGTCTCCTCTCCTCTCTGCAGTATCCACCACTGTGACCTCATGTCTCCTCTCCTCTCTGCAGTATCCACCACTGTGACCTCATGTCTCCTCTCCTCTCTGCAGTATCCACCACTGTGACCTCATGTCTCCTCTCCTCTCTGCAGTATCCACCACTGTGACCTCATGTCTCGTCTCCTCTCTGCAGTATCCACCACTGTGACCTCATGTCTCCTCTCCTCTCTGCAGTATCCACCACTGTGACCTCATGTCTCCTCTCCTCTCTGCAGTATCCACCACTGTGACCTCATGTCTCCTCTCCTCTCTGCAGTATCCACCACTGTGACCTCATGTCTCCTCTCCTCTCTGCAGTATCCACCACTGTGACCTCATGTCTCCTCTCCTCTCTGCAGTATCCACCACTGTGACCTCATGTCTCCTCTCCTCTCTGCAGTATCCACCACTGTGACCTCAGGTCTCCTCTCCTCTCTGCAGTATCCACCACTGTGACCTCATGTCTCCTCTCCTCTCTGCAGTATCCACCACTGTGACCTCATGTCTCCTCTCCTCTCTGCAGTATCCACCACTGTGACCTCATGTATCCTCTCCTCTCTGCAGTATCCACCACTGTGACCTCATGTATCCTCTCCTCTCTGCAGTATCCACCACTGTGACCTCATGTATCCTCTCCTCTCTGCAGTATCCACCACTGTGACCTCATGTCTCCTCTCCTCTCTGGAGTATCCACCACTGTGACCTCATGTCTCGTCTCCTCTCTGCAGTATCCACCACTGTGACCTCATGTCTCCTCTCCTCTCTGCAGTATCCACCACTGTGACCTCATGTATCCTCTCCTCTCTGCAGTATCCACCACTGTGACCTCATGTCTCCTCTCCTCTCTGCAGTATCCACCACTGTGACCTCATGTCTCCTCTCCTCTCTGCAGTATCCACCACTGTGACCTCATGTCTCCTCTCCTCTCTGCAGTATCCACCACTGTGACCTCATGTCTCCTCTCCTCTCTGCAGTATTCACCACTGTGACCTCAGGTCTCCTCTCCTCTCTGCAGTATCCACCACTGTGACCTCATGTCTCCTCTCCTCTCTGCAGTATCCACCACTGTGACCTCATGTCTCCTCTCCTCTCTATAGTATCCACCACTGTGACCTCATGTCTCCTCTCCTCTCTGCAGTATCCACCACTGTGACCTCATGTCTCGTCTCCTCTCTGCAGTATCCACCACTGTGACCTCATGTCTCCTCTCCTCTCTGCAGTATCCACCACTGTGACCTCATGTCTCCTCTCCTCTCTGCAGTATCCACCACTGTGACCTCATGTCTCCTCTCCTCTCTGCAGTATCCACCACTGTGACCTCAGGTCTCCTCTCCTCTCTGCAGTATCCACCACTGTGACCTCATGTCTCCTCTCCTCTCTGCAGTATCCACCACTGTGACCTCATGTCTCCTCTCCTCTCTGCAGTATCCACCACTGTGACCTCATGTCTCCTCTCCTCTCTGCAGTATCCACCACTGTGACCTCATGTATCCTCTCCTCTCTGCAGTATCCACCACTGTGACCTCATGTCTCCTCTCCTCTCTGCAGTATCCACCACTGTGACCTCATGTCTCCTCTCCTCTCTGCAGTATCCACCACTGTGACCTCATGTATCCTCTCCTCTCTGCAGTATCCACCACTGTGACCTCATGTCTCCTCTCCTCTCTGCAGTATCCACCACTGTGACCTCATGTCTCCTCTCCTCTCTGCAGTATCCACCACTGTGACCTCATGTCTCCTCTCCTCTCTGCAGTATCCACCACTGTGACCTCATGTCTCCTCTCCTCTCTGCAGTATCCACCACTGTGACCTCATGTCTCCTCTCCTCTCTGCAGTATCCACCACTGTGACCTCATGTCTCCTCTCCTCTCTGCAGTATCCACCACTGTGACCTCATGTCTCCTCTCCTCTCTGCAGTATCCACCACTGTGACCTCATGTCTCCTCTCCTCTCTGCAGTATCCACCACTGTGACCTCATGTCTCCTCTCCTCTCTGCAGTATCCACCACTGTGATCTCAGGTCTCCTCTCCTCTCTGCAGTATCCACCACTGTGACCTCATGTCTCCTCTCCTCTCTGCAGTATCCACCACTGTGACCTCATGTCTCCTCTCCTCTCTGCAGTATCCACCACTGTGACCTCATGTCTCCTCTCCTCTCTGCAGTATCCACCACTGTGACCTCATGTATCCTCTCCTCTCTGCAGTATCCACCACTGTGACCTCATGTATCCTCTCCTCTCTGCAGTATCCACCACTGTGACCTCATGTCTCCTCTCCTCTCTGCAGTATCCACCACTGTGACCTCATGTCTCGTCTCCTCTCTGCAGTATCCACCACTGTGACCTCATGTCTCCTCTCCTCTCTGCAGTATCCACCACTGTGACCTCATGTCTCCTCTCCTCTCTGCAGTATCCACCACTGTGACCTCATGTCTCCTCTCCTCTCTGCAGTATCCACCACTGTGACCTCATGTCTCCTCTCCTCTCTGCAGTATCCACCACTGTGACCTCATGTCTCCTCTCCTCTCTGCAGTATCCACCACTGTGACCTCATGTATTCTCCTCTCTGCAGTATCCACCACTGTGACCTCATGTCTCCTCTCCTCTCTGCAGTATCCACCACTGTGACCTCATGTCTCCTCTCCTCTCTGCAGTATCCACCACTGTGACCTCATGTATCCTCTCCTCTCTGCAGTATCCACCACTGTGACCTCATGTCTCCTCTCCTCTCTGCAGTATCCACCACTGTGACCTCATGTCTCCTCTCCTCTCTGCAGTATCCACCACTGTGACCTCATGTCTCCTCTCCTCTCTGCAGTATCCACCACTGTGACCTCATGTCTCCTCTCCTCTCTGCAGTATCCACCACTGTGACCTCATGTATCCTCTCCTCTCTGCAGTATCCACCACTGTGACCTCATGTCTCCTCTCCTCTCTGCAGTATCCACCACTGTGACCTCATGTATCCTCTCCTCTCTGCAGTATCCACCACTGTGACCTCATGTCTCCTCTCCTCTCTGCAGTATCCACCACTGTGACCTCATGTCTCGTCTCCTCTCTGCAGTATCCACCACTGTGACCTCATGTCTCCTCTCCTCTCTGCAGTATCCACCACTGTGACCTCATGTCTCCTCTCCTCTCTGCAGTATCCACCACTGTGACCTCATGTCTCCTCTCCTCTCTGCAGTATCCACCACTGTGACCTCATGTCTCCTCTCCTCCTCTGCAGTATCCACCACTGTGACCTCATGTCTCCTCTCCTCTCTGCAGTATCCACCACTGTGACCTCATGTCTCCTCTCCTCTCTGCAGTATCCACCACTGTGACCTCATGTCTCCTCTCCTCTCTGCAGTATCCACCACTGTGACCTCATGTCTCCTGTCCTCTCTGCAGTATCCACCACTGTGACCTCATGTCTCCTCTCCTCTCTGCAGTATCCACCACTGTGACCTCAACCTCTCTCTCTGCAGTATCCACCACTGTGACCTCAGGTCTCCTCTCCTCTCTGCAGTATCCACCACTGTGACCTCATGTCTCCTCTCCTCTCTGCAGTATCCACCACTGTGACCTCATGTCTCCTCTCCTCTCTGCAGTATCCACCACTGTGACCTCATGTCTCCTCTCCTCTCTGCAGTATCCACCACTGTGACCTCATGTCTCCTCTCCTCTCTGCAGTATCCACCACTGTGACCTCATGTCTCCTCTCCTCTCTGCAGTATCCACCACTGTGACCTCATGTCTCCTCTCCTCTCTGCAGTATCCACCACTGTGACCTCATGTCTCCTCTCCTCTCTGCAGTATCCACCACTGTGACCTCATGTCTCCTCTCCTCTCTGCAGTATCCACCACTGTGACCTCATGTCTCCTCTCCTCTCTGCAGTATCCACCACTGTGACCTCATGTCTCCTCTCCTCTCTGCAGTATCCACCACTGTGACCTCATGTCTCCTCTCCTCTCTGCAGTATCCACCACTGTGACCTCATGTCTCCTCTCCTCTCTGCAGTATCCACCACTGTGATCTCATGTCTCCTCTCCTCTCTGCAGTATCCACCACTGTGACCTCATGTCTCCTCTCCTCTCTGCAGTATCCACCACTGTGACCTCATGTCTCCTCTCCTCTCTGCAGTATCCACCACTGTGACCTCATGTCTCCTCTCCTCTCTGCAGTATCCACCACTGTGACCTCATGTATCCTCTCCTCTCTGCAGTATCCACCACTGTGACCTCATGTCTCCTCTCCTCTCTGCAGTATCCACCACTGTGACCTCATGTCTCCTCTCCTCTCTGCAGTATCCACCACTGTGACCTCATGTCTCTCTCCTCTCTGCAGTATCCACCACTGTGACCTCATGTCTCCTCTCCTCTCTGCAGTATCCACCACTGTGACCTCATGTCTCCTCTCCTCTCTGCAGTATCCACCACTGTGACCTCATGTCTCCTCTCCTCTCTGCAGTATCCACCACTGTGACCTCATGTCTCCTCTCCTCTCTGCAGTATCCACCACTGTGACCTCATGTCTCCTCTCCTCTCTGCAGTATCCACCACTGTGACCTCATGTATCCTCTCCTCTCTGCAGTATCCACCACTGTGACCTCATGTCTCCTCTCCTCTCTGCAGTATCCACCACTGTGACCTCATGTCTCCTCTCCTCTCTGCAGTATCCACCACTGTGACCTCATGTATCCTCTCCTCTCTGCAGTATCCACCACTGTGACCTCATGTCTCCTCTCCTCTCTGCAGTATCCACCACTGTGACCTCATGTCTCCTCTCCTCTCTGCAGTATCCACCACTGTGACCTCATGTCTCCTCTCCTCTCTGCAGTATCCACCACTGTGACCTCATGTCTCCTCTCCTCTCTGCAGTATCCACCACTGTGACCTCATGTATCCTCTCCTCTCTGCAGTATCCACCACTGTGACCTCATGTATCCTCTCCTCTCTGCAGTATCCACCACTGTGACCTCATGTATCCTCTCCTCTCTGCAGTATCCACCACTGTGACCTCATGTCTCCTCTCCTCTCTGCAGTATCCACCACTGTGACCTCATGTCTCCTCTCCTCTCTGCAGTATCCACCACTGTGACTCCATGTCTCCTCTCCTCTCTGCAGTATCCACCACTGTGACCTCATGTCTCCTCTCCTCTCTGCAGTATCCACCACTGTGACCTCATGTCTCCTCTCCTCTCTGCAGTATCCACCACTGTGACCTCATGTCTCCTCTCCTCTCTGCAGTATCCACCACTGTGACCTCATGTCTCCTCTCCTCTCTGCAGTATCCACCACTGTGACCTCATGTCTCCTCTCCTCTCTGCAGTATCCACCACTGTGACCTCATGTCTCCTCTCCTCTCTGCAGTATCCACCACTGTGACCTCATGTCTCCTCTCCTCTCTGCAGTATCCACCACTGTGACCTCATGTCTCCTCTCCTCTCTGCAGTATCCACCACTGTGACCTCAGGTCACCTCTCCTCTCTGCAGTATCCACCACTGTGACCTCAGGTCTCCTCTCCTCTCTGCAGTATCCACCACTGTGACCTCATGTCTCCTCTCCTCTCTGCAGTATCCACCACTGTGACCTCATGTCTCCTCTCCTCTCTGCAGTATCCACCACTGTGACCTCATGTCTCCTCTCCTCTCTGCAGTATCCACCACTGTGACCTCATGTCTCGTCTCCTCTCTGCAGTATCCACCACTGTGACCTCATGTCTCCTCTCCTCTCTGCAGTATCCACCACTGTGACCTCATGTCTCCTCTCCTCTCTGCAGTATCCACCACTGTGACCTCATGTCTCCTCTCCTCTCTGCAGTATCCACCACTGTGACCTCAGGTCTCCTCTCCTCTCTGCAGTATCCACCACTGTGACCTCATGTCTCCTCTCCTCTCTGCAGTATCCACCACTGTGACCTCATGTCTCCTCTCCTCTCTGCAGTATCCACCACTGTGACCTCATGTCTCCTCTCCTCTCTGCAGTATCCACCACTGTGACCTCATGTCTCCTCTCCTCTCTGCAGTATCCACCACTGTGACCTCATGTCTCCTCTCCTCTCTGCAGTATCCACCACTGTGACCTCATGTCTCCTCTCCTCTCTGCAGTATCCACCACTGTGACCTCATGTCTCCTCTCCTCTCTGCAGTATCCACCACTGTGACCTCATGTCTCCTCTCCTCTCTGCAGTATCCACCACTGTGACCTCATGTCTCCTCTCCTCTCTGCAGTATCCACCACTTTGACCTCAGGTCTCCTCTCCTCTCTGCAGTATCCACCACTGTGACCTCATGTCTCCTCTCCTCTCTGCAGTATCCACCACTGTGACCTCATGTCTCCTCTCCTCTGCAGTATCCACCACTGTGACCTCATGTCTCCTCTCCTCTCTGCAGTATCCACCACTGTGACCTCATGTCTCCTCTCCTCTCTGCAGTATCCACCACTGTGACCTCATGTCTCCTCTCCTCTCTGCAGTATCCACACTGTGACCTCATGTCTCCTCTCCTCTCTGCAGTACCACCACTGTGATGTA
>NW_028161427.1:0-14954 GCF_964263955.1 Coregonus lavaretus
ACATGCATTTTCTCAACTATCACACTGGACACTTAATGAAAGAATACAGAAACACTATAAAGTGTGTGGGATTAATAATAATTTCTTACTGTAGGTTTACTCACTGCAATTGGAAAGCCTCCCGCTAAAAAAATCCTATCTCTCTCTGTAGCTGGTCTCTCTCTTCAGTCAGGTGGTGTAACTGGTCTGTAGCTGGTCTCTCTCTTCAGTCAGGGCGGTGTAACTGGTCTGTAGCTGGTCTCTCTCTTCAGACAGGTTGTTGTAACTGGTCTGTAGCTGGTCTCTGTCTCTGGTCAGAAAGCTGTAAACTGGCCTGTAGCTGGTCTCTCTCTATTGAGTCGTGATGACCAATGACTCCATCTGTAAAAGGGAAAGTTAATCAAATATGTAACTACACACCATTGATGATTAAGTATGATTAAGTAAGCTACTTAAGTCTCAGTGACAACTTACTAAACTTACAGTAGACAGACAGGCCTATGATCCCAGCCAGTAGGGAACACACAGCAGCCCCAGACACACTGCAGCAACTCCAGAGGGTCTCTTCCACACTGAACATGACTGAATCACAATTATTCAAGTAAGATCTTTGGTCGTGTGTTTACTTTATGATCCTTGATTGGGACAAATAAAGCTATAGTACTACATGGTACTCTCACCTGTTTATTGTGTGTGTGTAATTTAAATGTGTGTGTGTGTGTGTGTGTGTGTGTGTGTGTGTGTGTGTGTGTGTGTGTGTGTGTGTGTGTGTGTGTGTGTGTGTGTGTGTGTAATCTTACCTGAAGCAACAACTCCATCTCTTGGACTGGGCTTGAAGGCTCTTACGTTGGCATATAATTGCCCATCAATGTCTGTGTTCTTCATTGCATCAGGCTTATCGTCTTCAAATCCATCTGAGTTTTCATAGACTCCTTCTGACATCTTAACACACTTGTTGTCAAATACAGTAACTTCTACTTCTAACCTCAGCTCTAATGTACGTCTGTACCTGTGTCTTCTCCCTACACTGTCTTGAGATGTGTGGCTATTGGTAGTGAAACTCTTTATCAGTCAACCACAGTGAAAGGGAAACTGTCAAATCAACACATCACTGGCCCCCACATGACTCCCCCCACTTTAGCTTCTAATGGAAATATGTTTGTTTCCCGTCCGTTTTAAACGATTCAAGATATAATTGAAGTGATCGTCTATTTTAGCAGAGAAAAAAATTGGACCCTCTGAATTTGTAAATAGATCATATAACATTACTGAGGCTTTGACATCCCAGCCTTCATAAGGAGGTCACGTTATGGCTTGTACTCTGTGACCGGCCATCAATGGTCATATTGGGACCTTTTTTTCTATGTATGCTGTCTGTGTGTGACATCAGTGTGAGGAGTTATTCAGAGGTGCTGGGGGAAATATATGTCTGCATCTTTATCAGATGTTTAAAAAGGGGACCTTTACGTGTGTGTGTGTGTGTGTGTGATGTGTTTGTGTGTGTGTGGATGCTTGAGTGCCTGCGTATGTGGCTAACTTTGGTTTGCTTCCTCTTAGTACTATTCTACCCTCTGTCGTGTTCAGGTCACATCCACTCTGGTAGTGTTATTAATGTTGATATCTGACGGTATTTAACCCTGTAGGTACTGGTATTAACTATGATATCTGACTGTTTTTAACCCTGTAGGTACTGGTATTAACCATGATATCTGATGGATTTTAACCCTGTAGGTACTGGTATTAACCATGATATCTGACTGCTTTTAACCCTGTAGGTACTGGTATTAACCATGATATCTGACTGTTTTTAACCCTGTAGGTACTGGTATCAACCATGATATCTGACTGTTTTTAACCCTGTAGGTACTGCTTTGACAAACAGCCTGATAATGCAGGTCCTACTGGGAATGAGGACTGTGCTGAGATATACATGTCATGTGACAACAAACTCAATTGGATTTGTGAGAAAGTGGTTTAACATCACCATGACAACATACTGTAACACATACAGTAGCCTACAGTGCACACAACTTCCTGCTTCTCTCTCTCTCTCTCTCTCTCTCTCTCTCTCTCTCTCTCTCTCTCTCTCTCTCTCTCTCTCTCTCTCTCTCTCTCTCTCTCTCTCTCTCTCTCTCTCTCTCTCTCTCTCTCTCTCTCTCTCTCTCTCTCTCTCTCTCTCTCTCTCTCTCTCTCTCTCTCTCTCTCTCTCTCTCTCTCTCTCTCTCTCTCTCTCTCTCTCAAACCCACAAACACACTTATTGTTGTATTTGTTTGTAGTATCATATTAATACAAGTCCTACTAATTTCCTGCTTGTAGCTTCCTGTGTACCAGTAGTTATGTTTCACACATCATCAGATGTTAGTACATTTGTTAGTACATGTGACTTTTTGCACACTCTACATGTGGTGCATTTCATCAATTACAATTCAAATACATTCTTCTTACTTGCTACATATATATACATGCTCCCATTTAGGTCTGGTGCAAACATTCTCAACCCTACCAAACCACCATTATATACACTGTATAGGAGTGTAGTAGAGATATCAAAGGATATCAAAGGATGTTACTTAATAATCTTTGACAGTGAGTCTTTGTTGTCAAGTTACAAACAGTTGAAGTCGGAAGTTTACATACACCTTAGCCAAATACATTTAAACTCAGTTTTTCACAATTCCTGACATTTAATACTAGTAAAAATTCCCTGTCTTAGGTCAGTTAGGATCACCACTTTATTTTAAGAATGTGAAATGTCAGAATAATAGTAGAGAGAATGATTTATTTCAGCTTTTATTTCTTTCATCACATTCCCAGTGGGTCAGAAGTTTACATACACTCAATTAGTATTTGGTAGCATTGCCTTTAAATTGTTTATCTTGGGTCAAATGTTTCGGGTAGCCTTCTACAAGCTTCCCACAATAATATGGATGAATTTTGGCCCATTCCTCCTGACAGAGCTGGTGTAACTGAGTCAGGTTTGTAGGCCTCCTTGCTCGCACACTCTTTTTCAGGTCTGCCCACAAATGTTCTTTAGGACTGAGGTCAGGACTTTGTGATTGCCACTCCAAAACCTTGACTTTGTTGTCCTTAAGCCATTTTGCCACAACTTTGGAAGTATGCTTGGGGTCATTGTCCATTTGGAAGACCCATTGGCGACCAAGCTTTACTTCCTGACTGATGTCTTGAGATGTTGCTTCAATATATCCACATAATTTTCCTTCCTCATGATGCCGTCTATTTTGTGAAGTGCACCAGCCCCTCCTGTAGCAAAGCACCCCCACAGCATGATGCTTCCACCCCCGTGCTTCACGGTTGAGATGGTGTTCTTCGGCTTGCAAGACCCCCCTTTTTCCTACAAACATAACGATGGTCATTATGGCCAAACAGTTCTATTTATGTTTCATCAGACCAGAGGACATTTCTCCAAAAAGTACGATCTTTGTCCCCATGTGCAGTTGCAAACCGTAGTCTGGCTTTTTTATGGTGGTTTTGGAGCAGTGGCTTCTGCCTTGCTGAGCGGCCTTTCAGGTTATGTCGATATATAGGACTCGTTTTGCTGTGGATATAGATACTTTTGTACCTGTTTCCTCCAGCATCTTCACAAGGTCCTTTGCTGTTGTTCTGGGAGTAATTTGCACTTTTCACACCAAAGTACGTTAATCTCTAGGAGACAGAATGCATCTCCTTCCTGAGCGATATGACGGCTGCGTGGTCCCATGGTGTTTATACTTGCATACTATTGTTTGTACAGATGAACGTGGTACCTTCAGGCGTTTGGAAATTGCTCCCACGGATGAACCAGACTTGTGGAGGTCTACAATTCTTTTTCTGAGGTCTTGGCTGATTTCTTTTGATTTTCCCATGATGTCAAGCAAAGAGGCACTGAGTTTGAAGGTAGGCCTTGAAATACATCCACAGGTACACCTCCAATTTACTCAAATGATGTCAATTAGCCTATCAGAAGCTTCTAAAGCCATGACATCATTTTCTGGAATTTTCCAAGCTGTTTAAAGGCACCGTCAACTTAGTGTATGTAAACATCTGACCCACTGGAATTCTGATACAGTGAATTATAAGTGAAATAATCTGTCTGTAAACAATTGTTGGAAAAATTACTTGTGTCACGCACAAAGTAGATGTCCTAACCGACTTGCCAAAACTATAGTTTGTTAAGAAGAAATTTGTGGAGTGGTTGAAAAATTAGTTTTAATGACTCCAACCTAAATGTATGTAAACTTCCGACTTCAACTGTATGAGCACAATATCAAATGCTTATATTTGACTATTGTTCCCCTATATGGGTCCCAAAAGAGGGAAGTGAAGTGGTTCAACCAGCTGTCACTCAAAAACTCCTCAACCAATCAGGTTCATCAAGAGAGAGGAGAGCACAGGTGAGTTATGTTGTCATCTCATTCTCACTGGTTAAGCCTACCCACCCTCAATATCCACTTGGAGCAGTTTGTAGTGTCAAATCTGTTTATGGACATTATAATGACCCATGTCTGTAGTCCTGGACCTCCTGAACATGTTGATGTATATTTGGGAGAAAACAGAGGGTCCAAATCAGCAGAAAGGTGAAAGGAAGGGGGAGTTCTGGAAACCCCCTGAATTATCTTGGGGCTGTTACATATGATATGTAATATATGTTAACAGCTAGACTTTGTTCTCCACTTCCACTCTACTATCTATATCTTCCTGGTATGATAGTGTCCTGTCCATCATCACAAATAGCAAGTCCCATTCCCTGGGCAGGAGGACTGTGTTGAGATATACTCTGGACAAGACAACCATGTAGAGACATGGAATGATTTATATTGTGCCGCAGAAAATGGTTTAACAATAAGCACTGTAACAATCTCTCACATCCACACATGCACACAAGTACGTACACAAGTATACAAACTTGTTCTATTTTTTGTATTAGCATAGCCACAACTACCTGTGTCATTTTGTTGATACTTCCCTAGAGTTAACGCCTACAGCAGTCACACAGACAGAGAAACACAGATGACTCCGAGACAGAGATATCACTAGAAGTAGAGACTTAACGTATAGAGGGCTGCAGTTGACGTACGACCCCTCCTGGTGGCCATGTTGGAAGACCACCACATTAAGTCTAGAAGCAGAGACTTAATGTATAGTAGACCTACATAGAAAGAAAGACCCAGGCATTGTTAAAGATGTCAAAGGTAATCTATGCTGAGCCAGATATGAACAAGGTCAGGTTTGACAGAGGTGAGATGGAGGAGAGGATTGTGGATATCTACGTCAGTGCAGACACCCTGAGAGACGGTGAGACCAGCACCAAGAGAGAAGAGACAGCAGACACTGCTCCTAATAATGGACCAGGAGACCAGTACTCAGGTAACACACACACAGCATCTCTCTTAGCCTGATAGCTCAAAGATGAGACCCTTCCTACAGATGTAGGATCTCATTTTGATCACTCTTTTGATGCTGAGAATTTTCCTGAATAGCAGGAAATGCAAACTTTTTGTGTATTCAAGGTTTAAAAAGGTTTCTAAAGTTTGTAATTTCCACATTGAAATTTAAGACTTGATTTGCCCTAAAGAAAATAAAAAAGTCCATTAATTATAATTCACATAATAATTATAATTTCCTGTTGCTGCTATTTTCCAGTTATAGCAAACTGGCTCAAATTAAGATCCTACATCTGTATCTTTTGCAGTGAGTCTGAGGCTGCTCTGTGTTCGATCACAGGCCTGTCTTTCAACTGTGAGTTTGTGTCATATGTTCATTGCTTGTCAATTAGTTGTAAGAAGTTCTGGTTGCTAGACCTATTTACCTATTTATGTAAATAAGGTATTTTCATATGAAAATGTCATTAACTAACAAATAATGATAATTGTTGATGGCCCACTCTTGATGATGGTATCTACATCTTACAGAGTGTGGCTTTAAAGCTGAAAAAAGATAGGGCTATGTCTATAATTGAGGAGGATGTTTGTACAACAGTGTCTGACTGTCTGGTTCTCTGTGTTGTTTAGGTACTGGGGGGCAGGACAGCCTGATAATGGTGGTCAGTTTTCTGGGCAGGAGGACTATTCTGCCCTGGAATTGCGTTCCCGTGCAAAACTAGACAGATAGCTAACAACTGAGTCTTCAATAAAACTTCCAAGGCGTGACTTTTCTTGAACGAATGTATTGAAAACGTTTATGTTGTGAAACTGCAAATACAGAAAATAATATACTTTAGTATTCAATTCACATTGACATACTGTAGCTGTACATTATACATTTCAAGTTGAATGCATAAATACAAAGCAAGTGCCAAGTTACCATATATCTGGCATGACGACAAACCAAATAGATAATTACTCTATGAGTAACAACTAGCCAACTCCTTTCATTACTCTAATAATGTACAAACACCTCTGTACAATAACAAAGCATATTACACTAGAAACAGTAACAAACTATAGTATGTTTTACACTTCTTTTACATGACGCACGAGCAAACTAATACAGCTAACGGCATCCATGAAAGTCAATGCAATTTGCATGAGTAAATGTAACCAACTAACATTGATAAGTAAGCAATTCTGTCAATAACAATATTATCATCACTTGCAATATGCTTGAATTGAACTTACAAACAAATATTTTCCGAGGCTGAAGCGTAACAAGAAATAGTTGCACTGAAAGAACTGTACAGTAGCGTTGTTTCTAGCTGCTTGTCTGCGTGCAGAATGACTACTTTACTTCCGGTTTTTGTACATTATTCTAAGTACCAGAAAGCTCCACTAGAGGGAGCTAAACACCATGGAACACAATGAAAGTCACTCTTAATCACTATAATAAAATAATCAGTTACCTAACAAGATGGCAGCACAAGGACTTTGTTGAGATACTATGGACAAGATTACGATGTAAAGATATGGAATTATGACAAATATTTCAAAAAACATAACTTGATCTGTGTGATAATTGTTTAACAGTTGCCTACTGTAACAATGTTCTCTCTTTCTCTCTCGTAGTCATTATGTTGATGGTGGGATACAGTACTGAATGGTTAAGTGATGATTTCACCTAGTGGTTAAAATGAGAGATGAACTCACCGTAGAGTTGAAATAGTGGTATTACAGACTTGCCTACGGGCTCTTTCTCAATTCATCTTTCCTTGGTTCTTTCTCACGTCCTCTCTCCTCCTCTCCTTCTCAAAATACATTGGAGAATACAATCCTAGGGGAGGGACCTTGGACCTTCTCCTCTAATAGGGTTGAGAAGGAAGATAGGAGGAGAAGAAATTGGAGGAGAGGAGATATGAAGAGAAAAGATGTGAGGAGAGGAGATAGGAGGAGAGGAGATAGGAGGAGATAGCAGGAGAGGAGATAGAAGTAGAGGAGATAGGAGGGGTGGAGTATGAGGAGAGGAGATAGGATGAGAGGAGATAGGAGGGGAGGAGATAGGAGGAGAGGAGATAGAATGAGAGGAGAGAGGAGGAGAGGAGAGGAGATGGGAAGAGAAGAGATAGGAGGAGAGGAGATAGGAGGAGAGGAGATAGGAGGAGAGGAGATGGGAAGAGAGAAGATAAGATGAGATAGGAGGAGAGTAATCTAGGAAAGACTAATTGAGATAGAGCCTTAGTGTCAGAGAGACATAGAGGAGGAAGAAGAACATTAAGACAATGAGGAAGAGAGAAAAAATAAGACAAATAATAGTTGTGTTTAGATTTACATTTTTTTAACGTTTTGCAGACGCTCTTATCCAGAGCGACTTACAGGAGCAATTAGGGTTAAGTGCCTTGCTTAAGGGCACATCGACAGATTTTTCACCTAGTCAGCTTGGGGATTAGAACCAGCGACCTTTCGGTTACTGGCACAACGCTCTTACCCACTAAGCTACCTGCTAGAGGAGAGGATGTAGACATACTGTATTCTGGAAAATGACTCTTCATTATTTTATTACAAACATGTCATGTGATTTGCCATAGGCTTATGCTTATAATTTTTTTAAATAACAAAGTCACAGATTAATAAATAAAGGAACAATGTCCTTTAACATGGTCTACCAGCTCCCTGATTGAATGTGATTGGATTCTTAAAACAGTGTGACCTCGACACACACAGAGGGCAGAACAGTACTGAGAGGACACACACACACACATACAAAAAAAAAACGATGCTAATGAAAGGTGAGAGACTCCCAATCTTCACTGTACAAGGGACAACGTGTAGGTGACCAATGGTAACACAATGCACAATGCACCAGTGGACCTGCCTGCTACATACCCACTCACTCATGCATGGTGTCTAATGGGGTCTCCACCCGCTCCCTCTCTGTTCTCTGTCTGTGGCCCACAGCAGCTGACAGGATGTTTCAAGGCTCTATCCACCAATAAGAAGGAGACTTGATATGTGTCCCAAATGGCACCATATTCTCTATATAGTGCACTACATAGGGAAATAGGGTGTACTTGGGGACGCAGGCTTGTAGACCAGACAGTTGTTTGTGATGTCCTCTTCATTCCTTGTTCATTCTGTTCCATGTCATCTTTCTTCCTATTTTTAATGTTTTTGGAAGGTTCTTTATGATCCAACCCTTCATTCTGGTGTTGTCCACCTATTCCGCTCCAGTCATTACCACGAGCCAATCCTCCCCAATGAAGGTGCCACCAACCTCCTGTGACACACACACACACACACACACACACACTTAACTAGACAAACATTAACACTATATAATCCCAAATAAATTGTGAAGTTTTTATGCTTTTTCTTCTGTGTGTCTCAGTTGGTAACAGCATACCACTGGGCACAGATGTCAGTTCAACGTCTGGTTATGATTCACACTTGGTTCAGTTGTCAGCATTAGTGATGTAAGGTGTGTGTGTGTGTGTGTGTGTGTGTGTGTGTGTGTGTGTGTGTGTGTGTGTGTGTGTGTGTGTGTGTGTGTGTGTGTGTGTGTGTGTGTGTGTGTGTGTGTGTGTGTGTGTGTGTGTGTGTGTGTGTGTTCCTTTGCAGATGGAAGACCAATACTCTACAGGCTGGGTGCTGTGTGTTTTGGAGTGCTGTGTGTTCTACAAGTCACTCTCAACATCTCCCTGACGCTGGCTTTCTGTGAGTGAACTGTGTCCCAAATGGAAACCTACTTCCCTTTAGTGCACTACTTTTGACCAGAATAGGCTGCCAGAATGATTACTTTTATCCTATCCCAGGTATTCCTTAAAGAGATGGGGTTTCAAGTGTCTCCGGAAGGTGGTGAGTGACTCCGCTGTCCTGGCGTCGTGAGGGAGCTTGTTCCACCATTGGGGTGCCAGAGCAGCGAACAGTTTTGACTGGGCTGAGCGGGAACTGTGCTTCCGCAGAGGTAGGGGGGCCAGCAGGCCAGAGGTGGATGAACGCAATGCCCTCGTTTGGGTGTAGGGACTGATCAGAGCCTGAAGGTACGGAGGTGCCGTTCCCCTCACAGCTCCGTAGGCAAGCACCATGGTCTTGTAGCAGATGCAGGCTTCAAGGAAGCCAGTGGAGTGTGCGGAGGAGCGGGGTGACGTGAGAGAACTTGGGAAGTTTGAACACCAGACGGGCTGCAGCATTCTGGATGAGTTGTAGGGGTTTAATGGCACAGGCAGGGAGCCCAGCCAACAGCGAGTTGCAGTAATCCAGACGGAAGATGACAAGTGCCTGGATTAGGACCTGTGCCGCTTCCTGTGTAAGGTAGGGTCGTACTCTGCGAATGTTGTAGAGCATGAACCTACAGGATCGGGTCACCGCTTTGATGTTAGCGGAGAACGACAGGGTGTTGTCCAGGGTCACGCCAAGGTTCTTTGCACTCTGGGAGGAGGACACAACGGAGTTGTCAACCGTGATTGCGAGTTCATGGAGAGGGCAGTCCTTCCCCGGGAGGAAGAGCAGCTCCGTCTTGCCGAGGTTAAGCTTGAGGTGGTGATCCGTCATCCACACTGATATGTCTGCCAGACATGCAGAGATGCGATTCGCCACCTGGTTATCAGAAGGGGGAAAGGAGAAGATTAATTGTGTGTCGTCTGCGTAGCAATGATAGGAGAGACCATGTGAGGATATGACAGAGCCAAGTGACTTGGTGTATAGAGAGAATAGGAGAGGACCTAGAACTGAGCACTTGGGGACACCAGTGGTGAGAGCACGTGGTGCAGAGACAGATTCACACCACGCCACCTGGTAGGAGCGAACTGTGAGGTAGGACGCAATCCAAGAGTGAGCCGCGCCGGAGATGCCCAACTCGGATAGGGTGGAGAGGAGGATCTGATGGTTCACAGTATCAAAGGCAGCAGATAGGTCTAGAAGGATGAGAGCAGAGGAGAGAGAGTTAGCTTTAGCAGTGCGGAGAGCCTCCTTGACACAGAGAAGAGCAGTCTCAGTTGAATGACCAGTCTTGAAACCTGACTGGTTTGGATCAAGAAGGTCATTCTGAGAGAGATAACAAGAGAGTTGGCTAAAGACGGCACGCTCAAGAGTTTTGGAGAGAAAAGAAAGAAGGGATACTGGTCTGTAATTGTTGACATCGGAGGGATCGAGTGTAGGTTTTTTGAGAAGGGGTGCAACTCTCGCTCTCTTGAAGACGGAAGGGACATAGCCAGTGGTCAAGGATGAGTTGATGAGCAAGGTGAGGTAAGGGAGAAGGTCTCCGGAAATGGTCTGGAGAAGAGAGGAGGGGATAGGGTCAAGCGGGCAGGTTGTTGGGCGGCCGGCCGTCACAAGTCGCAAGATTTCATCTGGAGAGAGAGGGGAGAAAGAAGTCAAAGCATAGGGTAGGGCAATGTGAGCAGGACCAGCAGTGCATTACCATCTGAATAGGGGCAGAGTGAGTAGTGTTGGAGGAGAGACCAGTTACTGAGGGAGAGAGACCACTTACAGAGGGGGAGAGACCAGTTACAGAGGGAGAGAGACCAGTTACTGAGGGAGAGAGACTAGTAACTGAGGGAGAGAGACTAGTTACTGAGGGAGAGAGACCAGTTACTGAGGGAGAGAGACCAGTTACTGAGGGAGAGAGACCAGTTACTGAGGGAGAGAGACCAGTTACTGAGGGAGAGAGACAAGTTACTGAGGAAAGAGACCAGTTACTGAGGGAGAGAGACCAGTTATTGAGGGAGAGAGACCAGTTACTGAGGGAGAGAGACCAGTTACTGAGGGAGAGAGACCAGTTACTGAGGGAGAGAGACCAGTTACTGAGGGAGAGAGATCAGTTACTGAGGGAGAGAGACTAGTTACTGAGGGAGAGAGACTAGTTACAGAGGGAGAGAGACCAGTTACTGAGGGAGAGAGACCAGTTACTGAGGGAGAGAGATCAGTTACTGAGGGAGAGAGATCAGTTACTGAGGGAGAGAGACTAGTTACTGAGGGAGAGAGACTAGTTACAGAGGGAGAGAGACCAGTTACTGAGGGAGAGAGACCAGTTACTGAGGGAGATAGACCAGTTACTGAGGGAGAGAGACAAGTTACTGAGGAAAGAGACCAGTTACTGAGGGAGAGAGACCAGTTATTGAGGGAGAGAGACCAGTTACTGAGGGAGAGAGACCAGTTACTGAGGGAGAGAGACCAGTTACTGAGGGAGAGAGACCAGTTACTGAGGGAGAGAGATCAGTTACTGAGGGAGAGAGACTAGTTACTGAGGGAGAGAGACTAGTTACAGAGGGAGAGAGACCAGTTACTGAGGAAGAGAGACCAGTTACTGAGGGAGAGAGACCAGTTACTGAGGGAGAGAGACCAGTTACTGAGGGAGAGAGACCAGTTACTGAGGGAGAGAGATCAGTTACTGAGGGAGAGAGACTAGTTCCTGAGGGAGAGAGACTAGTTACAGAGGGAGAGAGACCAGTTACTGAGGGAGAGAGACCAGTTACTGAGGGAGAGAGACCAGTTACTGAGGGAGAGAGACCAGTTACTGAGGGAGAGCGACCAAGAGAAAACAGACAAAAACCATTTACAGGAGCGTTACATTGCCCTGACCAATGAGAAAGCGACTCTGGAGAAGAAGCTCTCTGAGTGTGGTGAGTTGTCAAGTCAGTCACTAGGGCTGTGTCTAGACTCTCTACCCTTCCTTCTCCTGAAGTGTGCACTAGCAGTGTGCACTTAGACACTGGCTGCATTTTAATAATCTCTACTTTCTCCAGATGTGTGCACTTGTTCACTTCCTTCATGATTTGAATGGAAAGTACTGGTATATGGGAATTCCCTGTAGTGCCCATCCCTACACCAACCAATACTTTTATATTTGTTGGAAGTAGTGGACAAATAAACACTTCTGGAGAAAGGAGATATTATTGGAAGGCAATCCAGATTAGAATATTGAAAAACCAATATGGTGGACGCTGTGTGTGTTGTATGTAGATACTGGAATAGTACTGGAAGAGAGGGACATGGCAGTCCCAACGGTGAGGACTGTGTTGAGGTGTCCTGAAGGATGGAGGATTTTGGGAACCAGCTGTTACTTCCTGTCTACTGAGAGGAAAACCTGGGCTGACATTAGACTGGACTGTCGAGAGAGAGAGAGAGAGAGAGAGAGAGGGGGGGGGGGGGGAGATCTGTACGCTTATGAATCAGGTATATTATTAATACTCGCATGTAATTGACATCTTTATCTTTCTCAACAATAGAAATTCCAAACTGAATTAAACAGGAACATTGATTGTGTCTGGATCGGTCTGACTGACAGAGGGGACCAGGAAATGGGTGGACGGTACACCACTAACCACAATGTGAGAGAAAATGATCTGACCATAAGAATGTAACCATTTTAAGTAGAACAACATCTGGGTATGATTAATAATGTTGTGTTTACCACAGTGTCTGAATGTCTGGTTCTCTGTGTTGTTTTCCCTCTAGGTACTGGGGGAGAAACCAGCCTGATAATGGTGATGGTCCTATAATACACATAGGAGAGGAGGACTGTGCTCAGAATAATTATGGGCATCCTGGTCCTGTAAATACATGGAATGATGTAGGATGTAGACATGAATGTATCTGGATTTGTGAAAGAGTGATTTAACAATAGCTCATTATGGACAGGAGCGTTGCATGGGATCCTGAGTGGCGCAGCGGTCCCAAATGGCATCCTATTTCCCTATGTATTGCACTATATAGAGAATATGGTGCCATTTGAGAAACATATCAAGTCTCCTTCTAATTGGTGGATAGAGCCTTGAAACATCCTGTCACCTGCTGTGGGCCACAGACAGAGAACAGAGAGGGAGCGGGTGGAAACCCCATAGGCCCTGTGTAGCTCAGTTGGTAGAGCATGGCGTTTGCAACGCCAGGGTTGTGGTTCGATTCCCACGGGGGCCAGTATGAAAAAATTTAAATAAAATTAATGCACTCACTAACTGTAAGTCGCTCTGGATAAGAGCGTCTGCTGAATGACTTAAATGTAATTAGACACCATGTATGAGTGAGTGGGTATGTAGCGGGCAGGTCCACTGGTGCATTGTGTTGCCATTGGTCACCTGCACCTTGTACAGTGAAGGTTGGGAGTCACTCTCACCTTTCATTAACATTTTATTTTTTGGGGTGTGTGTGTATGTGTGTGTGCCCTGTCAGGGCTGTTCTGCCCTCTGTGTGTGTCCAGGTCAAACTGTTTTAAGTATCCAATCACATTCAATCAGGAAGTTGGTAGACTTTGTTAAAGGACATTGTTCCTTTATTTATTAATCTGTGACTTTGTTATTCTTATTATTAAAGTGATAAGCATAGGTTAATAATTGGTCCCAGCTTAATTTTTTTACGAAGCACAAGCCTATGTCAAATCACATGACATGTTTCTAATAAAATAATGAAGAGTCATTTTCCAGAGTAAAGTATGTCTACATTCTCTCCTCTAAATCTAAACACAACTATTATTTGTCTTGTTTTTCTCTCTTCCTCATTCTCTTAATGTTCTTCTTCCTCCTCTATGTCTCTCTGACACTAAGGCTCTATCTCAATTAGTATTTCCTAGATTCCTCTCCTCCTATCTCCTCTCCTCCAACCTCCTCTCCTTCAACCTCCACTCCTCCCATCTCCTCTCCTCCTATCTCCTACTCCTCTCCTTCTATCTCCTCTCCTTCTATCTCCTCTCCTCCTATCTCCACTCCTCCCATCTCCTCTTTTCTCCTATCTCCTCTCCTATCTCCTCTCCTCTCCTATCTCCTCTCCTTCTATCTCCTCTCCCATCTCCTCTCCTCCTATCTCCTCTCCTATCTCCTCTCCTCCTATCTCCTCTCCTCCTATCTCCTCTCCTCTCCTATCTCCTCTCCTTCTATCTCCTCTCCCATCTCCTCTCCTCATATCTCCTCTCCTATCTCCTCTCCTCCCATCTCCTCTCCTCCCATCTCCTCTCCTCCTATCTCCTCTCCTATCTCCTCTCCTCCTATCTCCTCTCCTCATATCTCCTCTCCTTCTATCTCCTCTCCCATCTCCTCTCCTCCTATCTCCTCTCCTATCTCCTCTCCTCCCATCTCCTCTCCTCCACTCTCCTCTCCTCCTTTCTCCTCTCCTCCTATCTCCTCTCCTCCTATCTCCTCTCCTCTCCTATCTCCTCTCCTTCTATCTCCTCTCCCATCTCCTCTCCTCCTATCTCCTCTCCTCCACTCTCCTCTCCTCCTATCTCCTCTCCTCCTATCTCCTCTCCTCCTATCTCCTCTCCTCTCCTATCTCCTCTCCTTCTATCTCCTCTCCCATCTCCTCTCCTCCTATCTCCTCTTCTATCTCCTCTCATCCTATCTCCTCTCCTCCCATCTCCTCTCCTCCTTTCAGCCCTATTAGAGGAGAAGGTCCAAGGTCCCTCCCCTAGGATTGTATTCTCCAATGTGTTTTGAGACCGTCTGTAATACCACTATTTCACCTCTATGGTGAGTTCATCTCTCACTTTAACCACTAGGTGGAATCATCACTTAACCATTCAGGACCTTATCCAACCCTTAACATAATAACTATGAGAAAAGAAGAGAGAGAGAGAGAGAGAGTGAGAGGGAGAGAGTGAGAGGGAGATGGAGAGAGAGAGA
>NW_028161426.1:7500-47165 GCF_964263955.1 Coregonus lavaretus
ACATATACTGTAAGTGAATTTGTCCCAATACTTTTGGGGGAATATGTGCAAAAAGTGCTGTAATTTCTAAACGATTCACACGCTGTGGATCAAAAATACCCTCAGATTAAAGCTGACAGTCTGCACGTTATGTCACGTCCGTTGAGAGACGGGTCAGACCAAGGTACAGCATGGTATGAGAACATGTTTATTAAACTGGATAAACACTGGACAAAATAACAAACTCAACGAAACCGTGAAGTCCTATGGGCTACACACGAAACAAGCCTAACAGGAACACAAACAAGATCCCACAACTAAGGTAGGCAACCAGGCTACTTAAGTATGATCCCCAATCAGAGACACCGAGCGACAGCTGCCTCTGCTTGGGAATCATACCCGGCCAAACATAGAAGTATAACCACTAGACTCTAAACATAGATATACAACAACCTAGAACTCAACATGCACACCCTGGCCAAACTAACTAGAGTTCTAGAGGTCAGGGCGTGACACGTTAACCTCAGAGTCATTGTATCATTTTAAATCCAAAGTGTTGGAGTACAGAGCCAAAACAAAACTGGCTATAAGGTGAATGCACCTATTTGTAAGTCGCTCTGGATAAGAGCGTCTGCTAAATGACGTAAATGTAAATGTAAAATGTAAACACAAAATGTGTCACTGTCCCAATACTTTTGGAGCTCACTGTATAACACATTTCTGAGGGTATTTATTTGGATAGGAAACAGAGGAGGGCGGCAGGTATCTTAGTGGTTAAGAGCGTTGTGCCAGTAACCGAAAGGTTGCTGGTTCTAATCCCCGAGCCAACTAGGTGAAAAATCTGTCGATGTGCCCTTGAGCAAGGCACTTAACCCTAATTGCTCCTGTAAGTCGCTCTGGATAAGAGCGTCTGCTAAATGACCCCCCCAAAAAAATCCAAATATTTGTACTACACTAGGGTTGACGTAGTCACTGTTTCCCTAGGGCCTTCTACTATTAAGATTGTGAGAAAATCCATCTGGATTATGTTGGATAGGAGAGCATGGTCTCAGCATCTCTTTGTCTGACAGTAGAGCCTCTGCTGTCCTGACTTGACCTTCTATACTGGATGGACTAGTTTCACAGAGACGGACAGGTTGTGTGTGTGAGGGGGCAGACAGACAGAGAGCGAGAGATCGCATCTGTGTGTGCCGACACAACAACCCTGATGTGTGCTCTGTTGTGTGTGTCTAGTACTGTCACTCTCTCTCACACACACACACACACACACACACACACACACAGAGAGGCTGCCTCTGATTAGCCTGTAAGCCCCTGGCACACACACACACCATTGGTCCACAGGGTCAACTCAACATTCCTCAACCGTCCATGACACAGCTATATCTCATTACAACAGACTGACTGTCACACTGTCATGTCTCTCCACATTCCAAATACAATCTGCTCTTGTATACTTTGTGACGTACGTGAGGGAACTGTCTGGTTTTCCTGTGGGAAGTGGTAGCGTGCCGTGCTGGGTGCACACTGTTTGCAAACAAATGTGTTCCTCATTCACTGACTGTGTCTGACGTTAATGTGTTCCTCAGCCCCTGACTGTGTCCAATGTTAATGTGTTCCTCAGTCCCTGACTGTGTCCAACGTTAATGTGTTCCTCAGTCCCTGACTGTGTCCAACGTTAATGTGTTCCTCAGTCCCTGACTGTGTCCAACGTTAATGTGTTCCTCAGTCCCTGACTGTGTCCAACGTTAATGTGTTCCTCAGTCCCTGACTGTGTCCAACGTTAATGTGTTCCTCAGTCCCTGACTGTGTCCAACGTTAATGTGTTCCTCAGTCCCTGACTGTGTCCAACGTTAATGTGTTCCTCAGTCCCTGACTGTGTCCAACGTTAATGTGTTCCTCAGTCCCTGACTGTGTCCAACGTTAATGTGTTCCTCAGTCCCTGACTGTGTCCAACGTTAATGTGTTCCTCATTCCCTGACTGTGTCCAACGTTAATGTGTTCCTCTGTCCCTGACTGTGTCCAACGTTAATGTGTTCCTCAGTCCCTGTGTCCAATGTTAATGTGTTCCTCAGTCCCTGACTGTGTCCAACGTTAATGTGTTCCTCATTCCCTGACTGTGTCCAATGTTAATGTGTTCCTCATTCCCTGACTGTGTCCAACATTCATTTTCTTTCATTCTCCTCAAAGCTCCTTTTTCCCATCATCTCTGCCTTTGACTGGGTCAGCAGGAGTTGATATTTGAGTTTTGAGTTTTTGGAGGCTGGTGACTCTCATTATTCATACTTATGCCAGGTGTGTCCAATCATGTCCTATTGAGGAGTGAAGGGTGAGTGAGAGAACAGTGGAAATCTGGTTATGGAGCTGCTGCAGCAGGGCAGTGTGGTGAGTAGAACAGAGTAGAACAGAACAGAGCAGAACAGAGCAGAACAGAGTAGAACAGAGCAGAACAGAGTAGAACAGAGCAGAGCAGAACAGAGCAGAACAGAGTAGAACAGAGCAGAACAGAGTAGAACAGAGCAGAACAGAGTAGAACAGAACAGAGTAGAACAGAGCAGAACAGAGTAGAACAGAGCAGAACAGAGTAGAACAGAGCAGAGCAGAACAGAGCAGAACAGAGTAGAACAGAGTAGAACAGAGCAGAACAGAGTAGAACAGAGCAGAGCAGAACAGAGCAGAACAGAGTAGAACAGAGTAGAACAGAACAGAGCAGAACAGAGTAGAACAGAGTAGAACAGAGCAGAACAGAGTAGAACAGAGCAGAGCAGAACAGAGCAGAACAGAGTAGAACAGAGTAGAACAGAACAGAGCAGAACAGAGTAGAACAGAACAGAGCAGAGCAAAACAGAGAAAACAGAGCAGAGCAGAACAGAGCAGAACAGAGCAGAACAGAACAGAACAGACCAGAACAGAACAGAGCAGAACAGAGCAGAGCAGAACAGAGCAGAACAGAACAGAGCAGAACAGAACAGAGCAGAACAGAACAGAGCAAAACAGAGCAGAACAGAGCAGAACAGAGCAGAACAGAGCAGAACAGAACAGAGCAGAACAGAACAGAACAGAACAGAGCAGAGCAGAGCAAAACAGAGCAAAACAGAGCAGAGCAGAACAGAGCAGAACAGAACAGAGCAGAACAGAACAGAGCAGAACAGAACAGAGCAAAACAGAGCAGAACAGAGCAGAACAGAACAGAACAGAGCAGAACAGAGCAGTAGAATAGAACAGAACAGAGCAGAACAGAGCAGTAGAATAGAACAGAACAGATCAGAACAGAGCAGAACAGAGCAGTAGAACAGAGCAGAACAGAACAGAGCAGAACAGAACAGAGCAGAGCAAAACAGAGCAAAACAGAGCAGAGCAGAACAGAGCAGAACAGAACAGAGCAGAACAGAACAGAGCAGAACAGAGCAGAACAGAGCAGAACAGAGCAGAACAGAACAGAGCAGAACAGAACAGAACAGAACAGAGCAGAACAGAGCAGTAGAATAGAACAGAACAGATCAGAGCAGAACAGAACAGAGCAGAAAAGAAAAGAACAGAACAGAACAGAACAGAGCAGAGCAGAACAGAGCAGAGCAGAACAGAGCAGAACAGAGTAGAACAGAACAGAACAGAACAGAACAGAACAGAGCAGAACAGAACAGAACAGAGCAGAACAGCAGCAAGGCAGAACAGAGCAGAACAGAGCAAAACAGAGCAAAACAGAGCAGAGCAGAACAGAGCAGAACAGAGCAGAACAGAACAGAACAGAGCAGAACAGAACAGAGCAGAACAGAACAGAGCAAAACAGAGCAGAACAGAGCAGAACAGAGCAGAACAGAACAGAACAGAGCAGAACAGAGCAGAACAGAGCAGTAGACTAGAACAGAACAAAGCAGAACAGAGCAGAACAGAGCAGTAGAACAGAGCAGAACAGAACAGAGCAGAAAAGAACAGAGCAGAACAGAACAGAGCAGAGCAAAACAGAACAGAACAGAGCAGAACAGAGCAGAACAGAGCAGTAGAATAGAACAGAACAGAGCAGAACAGAGCAGTAGAACAGAACAGAACAGAACAGAGCAGAAAAGAACAGAACAGAGCAGAACAGAGCAGAGCAGAACAGAACAGAGCAGAGCAGAACAGAGCAGAACAGAGTAGAACAGAACAGAGCAGAACAGAGTAGAACAGAACGGAACAGAACAGAGCAGAGCAGAACAGAACAGAGCAGAACAGATCAGAACAGAGTAGAACAGAGTAGAACAGAACAGAGCAGAGCAGAGCAGAGCAAAACAGAATAAAACAGAGCAAAGCAGAACAGAGCAGAACAGAGCAGAACAGAACAGAACAGAGCAGAACAGAACAGAGCAGAACAGAACAGAGCAAAACAGAGCAGAACAGAGCAGAACAGAACAGAGCAGAACAGAGCAGAACAGAGCAGTAGACTAGAACAGAACAAAGCAGAACAGAGCAGAACAGAGCAGTAGAACAGAGCAGAACAGAACAGAGCAGAAAAGAACAGAGCAGAACAGAACAGAGCAGAGCAGAACAGAGCAGAGCAGAGCAGAACAGAGCAGAACAGAACAGAACAGAACAGAGCAGAGCAGAACAGAACAGAGCAGAACAGCAGCAAGGCAGACCATGGAATCTTTGTGGGTCCTTACTATTATTGTTATTGTTGTTATTATTATTATTATTATTATTATTGTTGTTATTGTTATTAATATTAGTGGTATTGGTATTGTTATTATTGTTATTATTGTTATTATTATTATTGTCATTATTATTATCGTTGTTATTATTATTATTATTGGTATTGGTATTGTTATTATTGTTATTATTATTATTATTATTATTATTGTTATTATTGTTATTATTATTAGTGGTATTGGTATTGTTATTATTGTTATTATTGTTATTATTATTATTATTGTTATTATTGTTATTATTATTATAATTGTTGTTATTATTATTATTGTTATTATTGTCCCTGCTCGGGATAAAGTACTCTATTACATTTAAGTAGAGACCGGCACAGAGTCCAGCAAGACAGTATCACAAGGCTACATATTCATGGGCCTACACTTCACCACTGCTGGAGGGAATAAACAGCTGTCCTTGATTGTGAGCTAGAATGACATGTTGAAGGAAATGTGTGCAACACAATAGGTAAACAATGATTTTTCATCAATAGAATCAATGTAGGGAGGTAATATGATATTGTAAGGGGATCGCTTAGACCGCACTTACTGGTAGGACTAGTTATCTCACACGCTCAGGCAGAGAAGTAGCTTATGCTTTAACAGTAGCCTAAACGTAGAATTAAAGTATCCATCACCAATAAATGAATGAACTTCAGAGATTCGATGCTGGTTTATGTTGCGAACAACATGCTTTTATTAACCTGCCAGAATCGCCTACAAAAATAGTTTTGCGATAGGCCTTGAATTTAAAGGTTTAACTTGTTATAGCCTACAGTTCACAAGAACAGGAAAAAACATATTTAATCACCGAAATAAAATGAAGAGATAATAAACTGTCATGATGACACTTCGTTTCTTCTTTGAAGTGTTCTAATGGCTAATGGATTACTGATACATAAGGAAGCTATCAGATTTTCAATAGCACAAATGACCCACTCCAATTCGCATTCCGCCCCAACAGATCCACAGATGACGCAATCTCAATCGCACTCCCCACTGCCCTTTCCTACCTGGACAAAAGGAACACCTATGTGAGAATGCTGTTCATTGACTACAGCTCAGCGTTCAACACCATAGTGCCCACAAAGCTCATCACTAAGCTAATGACCCTGGGACTAAACACCTCCCTCTGCAACTGGATCCTGGACTTCCTGATGGGCCGCCCCCCAGGTGGTAAAGGTAGGCAACAACACATCAGCCACGCTGATCCTCAACACGGGTGCCCCTCAGTGTGCTTAGTCCCCTCCTGTACTCCCTGTTTACCCACGACTGTGTGGCCAAGCACGACTCCAACACCATCATTAAGTTTGCTGACGACACAACAGTGGTAGGCCGGATCACCGACAACGATGAGACAGCCTATAGGGAGGAGGTCAGAGACCTGGCAGTGTGGTGCCAGGACAACAACCTCTCCCTCAATGTGAGCAAGAAAAATGAGCTGATCGTGGACTACAGGAAAAGGAGGGCCGAACAGGCCCCCATTAACATCGACGGGGCTGTAGTGGTGCGGGTCGAGAGTTTCAAGTTCCTTGGTGTCAACATCACTGTCACGGATTCGGCCGAGGCTGCTCCTCCTCCTTGCTCGGGCAGGCTTCGGCGTTCGTCGTCCCCGGAGTACTAGCTGCCACCGTTGAATGTTATCGATGTTTGTTTGGTTTTGTCTTCCTTGTACACCTGTTTCTCGTTTTGTTTGTAGTTAGTTGTGTGTAATTATACGCCTGTCTGTTGGGGTTTGTTGGATTTTTGCATTCTCGTATTCAAGAGTAGTTACGCACTGTTTGCGCATCTCTTGTATTTAGTGTTTTACGCACGGTCTGCATATCACTCGCCTCCGTCGTTTGAGGCTCTTTATTTTGTATTTGTCCTTTTCCTGACTAGTAAAGTCTGTTTGGATTAAGCTTCTGTGTCCTGCGCCTGACTCCACCACCACATCGACATCAGTACCACTGACAGAATTACACACCATTATGGAGTCAGCAGGAGCAGCAGCGGCACCCGAGTCGCTGGAGGATCGAGTCAGCGGTCAAGACGCCAGGATCCAGCAACTCGGATCAAGGTGATCAACACTCTGCGCCGATGGGAGACCGGAGGAGTGCCCACACCTCTCACACCTCTCCGCCACTCCTCCACCAACCTAACCCCTTTCCAGTGTGTGTTAGGGTATCAGCCTGTTCTGGCACCATGGCATCAGAGCCAGATAGAGGCTCCTGTGGTGGATGAGTGGGTGCGGCGCTCGGAGGAGACGTGGAACGCTGCACATGTCCATCTGCAGCGGGCCATCCGTTGACAAAAGGCGAGCGCCGATCTCCACCGCAGTGAGGGTCCGGTGTACGCACCTGGAGATCGAGTCTGGCTCTCGACTCGAAACCTGCCCCTCCGCCTGCCCTGCCGGAAGCTGGGTCGGCGGTTTGTGGGGCCATTTAAAGTCCTGAGGAGATTGAACGAGGTGTGTTACAGGTTACAGCTGCCTATTGATTATCACATTAACCCCTCGTTCCATGTGTCTCTTCTCAGGCCGGTGGTAGCTGGTCCACTCCAGGACTGTGAGATAAGAGAGACTCCTCCGCCCCCACTGGACATCGAGGGGGCTCCGGCGTACACAGTTCGGTCCATCTTGGATTCGAGACGTCGGATGGGGGGTCTCCAATATCTCGTGGAGTGGGAGGGGTACGGCCCGGAGGAACGGTGCTGGGTGCCGAGGAGGGACATCTTAGATCCATCCCTCCTGACTGAGTTCCACCGTGGTCATCCCACGCGCCCTGCTCCGCGTCCTCCTGGTCGTCCCCGAGGCCGGGGTCGGCGCACGGCTGGAGCCGCGCGTCAAGGGAGGGGTACTGTCACGGATTCGGCCGAGGCTGCTCCTCCTCCTTGCTCGGGCAGGCTTCGGCGTTTGTCGTCCCCGGAGTACTAGCTGCCACCGTTGAATGTTATCGATGTTTGTTTGGTTTTGTCTTCCTTGTACACCTGTTTCCATTTAGTGTTCATTATGTCCCCTATAAGTTTCTCGTTTTGTTTGTAGTTAGTTGTGTGTAATTGTACGCCTGTCTGTTGGGGTTTGTTAGATTTTTGCATTCTCGTATTCAAGAGTAGTTGCGCACTTTTGCGCATCTCTTGTATTTAGTGTTTTACGCACGGTCTGCGTATCACTCGCCTCCGTCGTTTGAGGCTCTTTATTTTGTATTTGTCCTTTTCCTGACTAGTAAAGTCTGTTTGGATTAAGCTTCTGTGTCCTGCGCCTGACTCCACCACTACATCGACATCAGTACCACTGACAATCACCAACAAACGATCATGGTCCAAACACACCAAGACAGTAATGAAGAGGGCACGACAACACCTTTTCCCCCTCAGGAGACTGAAAATATTTGGCATGGGTCCTCAGATCCTGAAAAAGTTATACAGCTGCACCATCGAGAGCATCCTGACCGGTTGCATCACCGCCTGGTATGGCAACTGCTCGGCATCCGACCGTAAGGCGCTACAAAGGGAAGTGCGTACGGCCCAGTACATCACTGGGGCCAAGCTTCCTGCCATCCAGGACCTGCAGTACCAGTCAAAAGTTTGGACACACCTACTCATTCAAGGATTTTTCTTTATTTTGACTATTTTCTACATTGTAGAATAATAGTGAAGACATCAAAACTATGAAATAACACATATGGAATAATGTAGTAACCAAAAAAGTGTTAAACAAATCAAAATATATTTTATATTTGAGATTCTTCAAAGTAGCCACCCTTTGCCTTGATGACAGCTTTGCACACTCTTGGCATTCTTTCAACCAGCTTCACCTGGAATGCTATTCCAACAGTCTTGAAGGAGTTCCCACATATACTGAGCACTTGTTGGCTGCTTTTCCTTCACTCTGGAGTGCTTGAGATGGAGAACCATGCGTAATAGATTTTTGCGGACCGGTTGCAAAACAAATCCTTGCATTGCAGGGATCAACTTGCTGTGGCAGTTTTATAGCCTCATGCAGTAGTAGCAGTAACAATAATAATAATAATAATAATAATAATAATAATAATAATAATAAATTACTACCTTACTATTCTGCGCAGACTGACGCAGACCGATTGGGCTATTTCAAACACTTCAAGCTATCAGGAGTCAAAAGCCACCTACTGGGCTAAATAAAATCTGAGATGTGCACTGATGATATGGACAGTAATGTTGGGTGGAGTCATTGTTATTAGCGGGAAGAAGTTGAACTAATGTCTAATTGTGGGGTCTTTGGTAAACAAAAGTGTAACAATGCATAGGGGCATATTTATCAATCAGGGCATTTGGAGCGGAGCAGAGATCTTCATGCCTTCTGCCAAACCTGGTCTGATGTGCAAAGAAGATTTATCCTGTCCCTTTGGAGATTTAGATAAATAAACAGTATTTCACGAAGCGCAGATTATTGGCGTGAAGCTGTTTTTACGCACCAATAATCTGTGTTCTCTTTTGGTGATATCACCATTGTGCATACCCTCAGTGACAGTCTGTTTTTTTTTTTTTTTTTGTGAGTCTCTTATAGAATGTCTGATCCATCAGTTGCCTGAGTACATCAGTATTATAGACAGTGTAGTCTTGTACAGTAACAGCGCCTCCCTTGTCCTCTGGGCGGATTACTATAGAGGTGGCATTCTGGAGATTTAAGGGCTTGTTTCTCGGAGCGGGTAAAATTATTCCTGACATAGGGGATAGAGGCTTCTAGCTTGGATATGTCTTTACGCATCCATTCTGTAGTAGGTATCCACAGCTGGGTCAAGTGGTGGAATGAACATAGATGGAGCCCTAAACACACTTTTCGTGTGGAAAGAGGAGTTTGCAAAAGTTTCAGATGCAACGTGCGTATGAATCAGTAGTCGAAACGTGTTTCAATTGTTCGTCCTGATATTACAGGCTGATTTGCTCCTATATGTATTCTTCTCTTTTCTGTAAATAACTAAAGTCTATTGCACCGTAATGGCCGCCTTCTTGTTTCCTTTCTCCAATACAATCAAAATAGACACTAAGAAATATCAACGTTTTTTGAGAAAAATCATCCACACACAGGGGGCGGCTTCATGTCAATGTATTTATTTATTTTATTTTGGGCTATATTCCGTTATACTTTCTCTTGTTTATATTATAATTAAGTATAATATATATTCCCACTAATATTCCTTCATGTAATTAAGCTTTTACATGTGTATTTTTCTGTCACTATAATTGTCACGGATTCAGCCGAGGTTGCTCCTCCTCCTTGCTCGGGCAGGCTTCGGCGTTCGTCGTCCCCGGAGTACTAGCTGCTACCGATCTATGTTTCGGTGTTTGTCTTGTTTGGTCTTTATTGTTTACACCTTTGTCTCATTATGTGGCATTGTATTCCCTTTAAATACCCCTGTCTCTCATTGTTTGTTGTGTGTGATTGTTTTCCGTGAGGTCGGCAGTTGCTGTTGTATGCGAGTTTCGTTCCTCCCTGTTAGGAGGTGTTTTTGTTTTGTACGTTCATTTACTGTGCAAGTAAAGTACGTCTGCCAGTAGCTCCGTGTCCTGCGCTTGACTTCGTTCACCGCGTACACGTCACCTTGACAATAATAATAATAATAATAACATTTGTAGAGAACCCTTTGCACGCTCAATACACTTATGAAGCCTGTTGATGCTTGCATCTGTGCGCAAAGAATTTTACCGCTGCAGTTTGAGACGCTTTCCTCCCTTTAATTTATGAAAATAAGCTGATACTGGCGCAGCGGTCTAAAGCACTGTGACCGGGAGTCCCATAGGGCGGCGCACAATTGGCCCAGCGTTGTCCGGGTTAGGGGAGGGTTTGGCCCAGGGGGGGCTTTACTTCGCTCATCGCGCTCTAGCGACTCCTTGTGGCAGGCCCGGGCACCTGCAAGCTGACTCAGATGAATGGTGTTTCCTCCAACACGTTGGTGCGGCTGGCTTCCGGGTTAAGCGAGCGGGTGTTAAGAAGCGCGGCTTGTTGGGCCATGTTTCGGAGGACGCGTGACTCGACCTTCACCTCTCCCGAGCCCGTTGGGGAGTTGCAGCGATGAGACAAGATCGCAATTGGATATCACGAAATTGAGGAGAAAAAGGGGGTAAAATAAATAAATAAGCTGATACTGGCTGATTATTATTTACAATTTATTTCTGGTATTTTAGCTTAATTAAATTGATTCATATTATGGTGTTTCTATTCCAAGAAAAACGAAAATACATTTTAGAGTTGCCCATGTATTGCCTACCTAAAACAGCCGTTAAAACACTGTATATATATACAAAAGTATTTGGACACCCCTTTAAATTAGTGGATTCGGCTATCTCAGCCAAATAACAACACTATCAACAAGGCAGGTCCTACAGGCCCTAGTTTTGTTGCACCTAGACTACTGTTCAGTAGTGTGGTCAGGTGCCACAAAGAAAATTGCAGTTGGCTCAGAACAGGGCAGCACGGCTGGCCCTTAAAAGTACACGGAGAGCGTGTGTGTGTGTGTGTGTGTGTGTGTGTGTGCGTGTGTGTGTGTGTGTGTGTGTGTGTGTGTGCGCGTGCAGAGTCAGTCCCCCCAGCCTGATGGAGCAGTGCTGTGTTATCAGCTACTGAGGAATGTCTGTTTCTCACTTCGCTCGCTCACTCTCTCTCTCTTCCTCTCCCTCTCTTCCCCTCTACCTCTCTTCCCCTCTCTCTCTCTCTCTCTCTCTCTTCCTCTACCTCTCTTCCCCTCTCTCTCTCTCTCTCTCTTCCCCACTCTCTCTTCACCTCCCTCTCTCTCTCTCTCACTCTCTCTCTCTCTCTCTCTCTCTCTCTCTCTCTCTCTCTCTCTCTCTCTCTCTCACTCACTCACACTCTCTCTCTCTCTCTCTCTCTCTCTCTCTTCCCCTCTCTCTCTTCCCCTCTCTCTCTTCCCCTCTCTCCCTCTCTCTTCCCCTCTCTCTTCCCCTCTCTCTCTTCCCCTCGCCCTCTCTCTCTTCCCCTCTCTCTTCCCCTCTCTCTCTCTCGCTTCCCCTCTCTCTCTCTCGCTTCCACTCTCTCTCTCTCTTCCCCCTCTCTCTTCCCCTCTCTCTCTCTCTCTTCCCCTCTCTCTCTCTCTTCCCCTCTCTCTCTTCCCCTCTCTCTCTCTCTTCCCCTCTCTCTTCTCTCTCTTCCTCTCCCTCTGTTCCTCTTCATCTTTCTCTCTCTTCTTTCATATTTGTCTCTATATTTAGTTTTTTCCTTTACATATTCCCTCTTTCTCACACAGCATCACTCTTTCTTTCCTCCTCTCCCTCTTTGTCTCTCCCCCTTTGTCTCTCCCTCTCTGTCTCTCTGTCTCTCTCTGTCTCTCTCTCTCTCTCTCTCTCTCTCTCTCTCTCTCTCTCTCTTCTCTCTCTCTCTCTCTCTCTCTCTCTCTCTCTCTCTTTCTCTCTCTCTCTTCCCCTCTCTCTGAGTGTTGACAGTTATCCTGTGTGGCAGTGGACAGTGTTGGTCCTTATTACAGAGTGAAAAGTGACTTTGTCATACTTTCGGCCTGCTTTGTAGTAAACATCAGAGCTGGACCACAGAGTCAGCATTGTAAACTAGTAAACATTGGAGGAGGTACCTTTAGTCTGAGGTATTATGTCTCACAGACCTGTCTCTGTGTTTACATCCAGAAGATATCCCGTGGTCTCAGAGCTGAGCGTGTCTCTGCATGCTGTTGTACACTGCAAAACACTGCCAGCTGTTCACACACACAGGCTATAGTGCCTCCACTCACTCACTCACTCACTCACTCACTCACTCACTCACTCACTCACTCACTCACTCACTCACTCACTCACTCACTCACTCATCACTCACTCACTCACTCACTCACTCACTCACTCACTCACTCACTCACTCACTCACTCACTCACTCACTCACTCACTCACTCACTCACTCACTCACTCACTCACTCAGTCACGCACTCACACACAGTCACTCACTCACACACTCAGCCATTCACTCACTCACCCATTCATTCAGTCACTCTGTCACTCTTCTCATTTGCACCCTTTTAAAACCAGACCACGTCAAGGTGTGTGTGTGCATGCGTCTAACCAGGGTGTGTGTAACCAGTATGTGTGTGTGTGTGTGTGTGTGTGCACGCAGGTGTGTGTCCGGTGTGTGTGAGTGACACGTACACTCAACTCCTGCGGCTCAAAAAACAGACTTTGGGTGGCAAGTCAACCTGAATCAGTATGTGTACCAGTCATAGTCAATACAAAACAATGCCACTGGAGTGAATAGTGTCCATTTCACAGGCTCCTGACCAATTGTGCTATTTTGTGTATCTTTTTTGCACTAATCTTAACTTACTTTTTGTACATAATGTTTTTGGACAACAGAATAGCTATCACTAAACTTGATTTGGACGAGGACTTCTACTTTTCATTGAGTCTGAGGCGAAAGACATATTGATTATCCCGGACTAGGCCCAAATCCCCGACCCAGGAAGAAGAAGGAGAAGACGACGCTATAGAGGCCGGGACACTTCACGAGACAACGTCAGAGAGTGGATAAACCGCCTCTACCCTCTGTTCTATTGCCGAATGTACAATCACTGGAGAACAAACTGGATGAGCTCTGTTCGAGACTATCCTATCAACGTGATCTGAGGAAATGTAATATATGTTTCTCCGAGTCGTGGCTGAACAAGGACATGGTAAATATAAATCTAGCTGGTTTTTCTATGCATTGGCAGGACAGAACGGTGGCGTCGGATTGGCTCAGAGGAGGGGGTGTGTCTCTTTGTTAACACTTGGTGATCTCTAATATTACGGAGGTTCCGCCTGAGTTACAATACCTCATGATATGCTGTACACCATACTATCTACCAAGAGAGTTTTCATTAAGAAAATTTCGTAGCTGTCTATTTACCACAACAAACCGATGTTGGCACTAAGACCGCACTCAACGAGCTGTATAGGGCTATAAGCAAACAAGAAAAAACTCACTGGTTCCTAGTGGCCAGTGACTTTAATGCAGGAAAACTGAAATCCGTTTTACCTTATTTCTAATAGCAGGTGCAACTAGAGGCGAAAAGATCACCTTTACTCCACACACAGAGACGCGTACAAAGCTCTCCCTCACCCTCCATTTGGCAAATCTGACCAGAACTCTATCTTCCTGACTCCTGCTTACAAGCAAAAACTCAAACAGGAAGTACCAGTGATGTGCTCAATACGGAAGTTGTCCGATGAAGCGGATGCTAAGCTACAGGACTGTTTCGCTAGCACAGACTGGAATAGGTTATGGGATTCATCCGATAACATTGAGGAGTTTACCACATCAGTCACCGGCTTCATTAATAAGTGCATCGATGACGTCATCCCCACAGTGACCATACGTATGTACATATCCCAACCAGAAACCATGGATTACAGGCAAAATCCGCACTGAGCTAAAGGCTAGAGCTGGCGCTTTCATTGAGCGGGACACTAATCCGGACACTTATATGAAATCCCACTACGCTCTCCGACAAACCATCAAACAGGCAAAGCTTCAATACAGGACCAAGATTGAATCCTACTACACTGGCTCTGACGCTCGTTGGATGTGGCAGGGCTTGCAAACTATCACAGATTACAAAAGGAAACCCAGCCGCGAGCTGCCCAGTGACGCAAGCCTACCATGTGAGCTAAATACTTTCTACACTTGCTTCAAGGCTAGCAACACTGAACCATGCGTGAGAGCACCAGCTTTTCCGGACGACTGTGTGATCACACTCTCGGTAGCCGATGTGAGTAAGACCTTTAAACAGGTTAACATTCACAAGGCCGCAGGGCCAGATGAATTACCAGGACGCGTACTCAGAGTATGCGCTAACCAGCTGGCAAGTGTCTTCACTTACATTTTCTACCTCTGCCTGACACAGTCTGTAATACCTACATGTTTCAAGCAGATCACCATAGTCCCTGTGCCCAAGAATGCCAAGGTAACCTGTCTAAATGACTATCGCCCCGTAGCACTCACATCTGTAGCCATGAAATGCTTTGAAAGGCTGGTCATGGCTCACAAATCTCTATTGCACTCCAGACTGCCCTTTCCCACCTGGACAAAAGAAACACCTACGTGAGAATGCTGTTCATTGGCTACAGCTCAGCGTTCAACACCATAGTGGCCTTCAAGCTCATTGCTAAACTAAGGACCCTGGGATTAAACACCTCCCTCTGCAACTGGATCCTGGACTTCCTGACAGGCCACCCCCAGGGGGTGAGGATAGGCAAGAGCACATTCACCACACTGACCCTCAACACAGGGGTGTGTGCTTAGTCCCCTCCTGTACTCCCTGTTCACCCACGACTAAGTAGCCGCGCACAACTCCAGCACCATCATTAAGGTTGCTGACGACACGACGGTGGTAGGGTTTTATCACCGACGACGATGAGACAGCCTACAGGGAGGACGTCAGAGACCTGGCAGTGTGGTGCCAGGACAACAACCTCTCCCGCAACGTCAGCAAGACAAAGGAGCTGATCGTGGACTGCAGGAAACGGAGGGCTGTAGTGGAACAGGTCGAGAGCTTCAAGTTACTCTGTGTCCACATCACTAAGAAATTATCATGGTGCACACACACCAACACAGTTGTGAAGAGGGCACGACAACAACTCTTCCCCCTCAGGAGGCTTAAAAGATTCGTCATGGGCCTGTCATGCCAAATAATGTCCCCCAGCCAAAAAGTATTCCCCCCCCCCCCCCGCCTCACAATGGAATTCAATGAGCTATTAGCGTCCGTTGCTATATCAACATTGTGATGACCTAATGATTAGAATTGTGGAGGTCATTACAGCCTAAATGACGTTCTTTTCATCATCGCTATGCAAACAAGGCTGATTTCCACTACAATTTTGTTTAGCTAATAAAATGAAAACATTACTTCAAACTACTTTTGGGTACCTTGTTAACATTACAACATGAAATCCATGTCTTAACCGTTGCTACTTTTCGGAAATAGCAAAGAAAACGTATAATCTGCTTGACACAATATTACTTACCTTACAATTCATCAAATTTTTCACTCCATTCATATGCAAATCCATGTGATTCATACACTGTCTTGTCTGGCTGTCATGTTTTTATTTTAACCTGCCCTTCCCTTATCTACACTGAAATAATATAATTTCAGTAGTCCTCTATTATGATTAATTTTTATAGCTCATTAGTACACCCGTGTGGTTGAATATATATATGCATCTATTGTAGGTCCTAGTATACAACAATGAATAACGTGGAACAAATAAATACCATCAAAGGATACCTTACAATTTACAATAATGAACACCTTGTGGACCAGCTGTGAAAACCAACCTGGCAATATTTAATGATTTAAATACATAAACTTTTATATTATTTTGTTACAGTTGTGTCATTCATTTATTTTCACAAGGTGTAGGACCAGGAGAACAGTATACCTCTAGGCTGTAGCAGACCAGGAGAGCAGACCTCTAGGCTGTAGCAGGACCAGGAGAACACTAGACCACTAGGATGTAGCAGGACCAGGAGAACAGCAGACCTCTAGGCTGTAGCAGGACCAGGACCAGGAGAAGATTAGACCTCTAGGCTGTAGCAGGACCAGAAGAACAGTACACCCCTAGGCTGTAGCAGGACCAGGACCAGAAGAACAGTAGACCTCTAGGCTGTAGCAGGACCATAAGAACAGCAGACCTCTAGGCTGTAGCAGGACCATAAGAACAGTAGACCTCTAGGCTGTAGCAGGACCATAAGAACAGCAGACCTCTAGGCTGTAGCAGGACCAGGACCAGGAGAACAGTAGACCTCTAGGCTGTAGCAGGACCAGGAGAACAGTAGACGTCTAGGCTGTAGCAGGACCAGGAGAACAGTAGACCACTAGGCTGTAGCAGTCCAGGAGAACAGTAGACCACTAGGCTGTAGCAGACCAGGAGAACAGTAGACATCGAGGCTGTAGCAGGACCAGGAGAACAGTAGACCTCTAGGCTGTAGCAGGACCAGGAGAACAGTAGACCACTAGGCTGTAGCAGGACCAGGAGAACAGTAGACCACTAGGCTGTAGCAGGACCAGGAGAAAAGTAGACCACTAGGCTGTAGCAGGACCAGGAGAACAGCAGACCTCTAGGCTGTAGCAAGACCAGGAGAACAGTAGACCACTAGGCTGTAGCAGGACCAGGAGAACAGCAGACCTCTAGGCTGTAGTAGGACCAGGAGAACACTAGACCACTAGGCTGTAGTAGGACCAGAAGAACAGTAGACATCGAGGCTGTAGCAGGACCAGGAGATCAGTAGACCTCTAGGCTGTAGCAGGACCAGGAGAACAGCAGACCACTGGCTGTAGTAGGACCAGCACCAGGAGGACAGTAGACCACTAGGCTGTAGCAGGACCAGGAGAACAGTAGACCACTAGGCTGTAGTAGGACCAGGAGAACAGTAGACATCTAGGCTGTAGCAGGACCAGGAGAACAGTAGACCTCTAGGCTGTAGCAGGACCAGGAGAACAGCAGACCTCTAGGCTGTAGCAGGACCAGGAGAACAGCAGACCTCTAGGCTGTAGCAGGACCAGGACCAGGAGAACAGTAGACCTCTAGTGTGAAGTGTGAAGGTGAACGGAAAGGCTGGAGCAACGAACAGCCCTTGCTGTCTCTGCCAGGCCGGTTCCCCTCTCCACTGGGGTTCTCTGCCTCTAACCCTGTTGCAGGGGCTGAGTCACTGGCTTGCTGGTGCTCTTTCATGCCGTCCCTGGGAGGGGTGCGTCACTTGAGTGGGTTGAGTTACTGACGTGATCTTCCTGTCTGGGTTGGCGCCCCCCCCTTGGTTTGTGCTGTGGTGGAGACCTCTGTGGGCTATACTCGGCCTTGTCTCAGGATTGTAAGTTGGTGGTTGGGGATATCCCTCTAGTGGTGCGGGGGCTGTGCTTTGGCGGAGTGGGTGGGGTTATATCCTTCCTGTTTGGCCCTGTCCGGGGGTTTCTTCGGATGGGGCCACAGTGTCTCCGGACCGCTCCTGTCTCAGCCTCCAGTATTTATGCTGCAGTAGTTTATGTGTCGGGGGGCTGGGGTTAGTTGGTTATACCTGGAGTACTTCTCCTGTCTTATCCAGTGTCCTGTGTGAATTTAAGTATGCTCTCTCTAATTCTCTCGTTCTCTCTTTCTCTCTGAGAACCTGAGCCCTAGGACCATACGTCAGGACTACCGGGCATGATGACACCTTGCTGTCCCCAGTCCGCCTGGCCTTGCTGCTATTCCAGTTTCAACTGTTCTGCCTGCGGCTGCGAAACCCCTACCTGTCCCAGACCTGCTGTTTTCAACTCTTAATGATCGGCTATGAAAAGCCAACTGAGAGACCTGAGCCCTAGGACCATACGTCGGGACTACCGGCCGTGGTGACTCCTTGCTGTCCCCAGTCCGCCTGGCCTTGCTGCTATTCCAGTTTCAACTGTTCTGCCTGCGGTTATGGAACCCCTACCTGTCCCAGACCTGCTGTTTTCAACTCTTAATGATCGGCTATGAAAAGCCAACTGAGATTTATTCCTGATTATTATTTGACCATGCTTGTCACTTATGAACATTTTTGAACATCTTGGCATGGTTCTGTTATAATCTCCACCCGGCACAGCCAGAAGAGGACTGGCCACCCCTCATAGCCTGGTTCCTCTCTAGGTTTCTTCCTAGGTTTTCGCCTTTCTAGGGAGTTTTTCCTAGCCACCGTGCTTCTACACCTGCATTACTAGCTGTTTGGGGTTTTAGGCTGGGTTTCTGTACAGCACTTCGAGATATTAGCTGATGTAAGAAGGGCTATATAAAATAAAATTGATTGATTGATTCTAGGCTGTAGCAGGACCAGGAGAACATTAGACAACTAGGCTGTAGCAGGACCAGGAGAACAGCAGACCTCTAGGCTGTAGCAGGACCAGGAGAACAGTAGACCACTAGGCTGTAGCAGGACCAGGAGATCAGTAGACCACTAGGCTGTAGTAGGACCAGGAGAACAACAGACCTCTAGGCTGTAGCAGGACCAGGAGAACAGTAGACCACTGGCTTTAGCAGGACCAGGACCAGGACCATGAGAAAAGCAGACCTCTAGGCTGTAGCAGGACCAGGACCAGAAGAACAGTAGACCTCTAGGCTGTAGCAGGTCCAGGAGAACAGCAGACCTCTAGGCTGTAGCAGGACCAGGAGAACAGCAGACGTCTAGGCTGTAGCAGGACCAGGAGAACACTAGACCACTAGGATGTAGCAGGACCAGGAGAACAGTAGACCTCTAGGCTGTAGCAAGACCAGGAGAACAGTAGACCACTAGAATGTAGCAGGACCAGGAGAACAGCAGACCACTGGCTGTAGTAGCACCAGCACCAGGAGGACAGTAGACCACTAGGCTGTATCAGGACCAGGAGAACAGTAGACCACTAGGCTGTAGCAGGACCAGGATAACAGTAGACCACTAGAATGTAGCAGGACCAGGAGAACATTAGACCTCTAGGCTGTAGCAGGACCAGGAGAACAGTAGACCACTAGAATGTAGCAAGACCAGGAGAACATTAGACCACTAGGCTGTAGCAGGACCAGGAGAACAGTAGACCTCTAGGCTGGAGCAGGACCAGGAGAACAGTAGACCTCTAGGCTGTAGCAGGACCAGGAGAACAGTAGACCACTAGGCTGTAGCAGGACCAGGAGAACAGTAGACCTCTAGGCTGTAGCAGGACCAGGAGAACAGTAGACCACTAGGCTGTAGCAGGACCAGGATAACAGTAGACCTCTAGGCTGTAGCAGGACCAGGATAACAGTAGACCTCTAGGCTGTAGCAGACCAGGAGAACAGTAGACCTCAAGGCTGTAGCAGGACCAGGAGAACAGTAGACCTCTAGGCTGTAGCAGGACCAGGATAACAGTAGACCTCCAGGCTGTAGCAGACCAGGAGAACAGTAGACCTCAAGGCTGTAGCAGGACCAGGAGAACAGTAGACCACTAGGCTTTATTAGGACCAGGACCAGGACCATGAGAACAGCAGACCTCTAGGCTGTAGCAGGACCAGGACAAGAAGAACAGTAGACCTCTAGGCTCTAGCAGGACCAGGAGAACAGCAGACCTCTAGGCTGTAGCAGACCAGAAGAACAGTAGACCTCTAGGCTGTAGCAGGACCAGGAGAACAGCAGACCACTAGGCTGTTGTAGGACCAGCACCAGGAGGACAGTAGACCACTAGGCTGTATCAGGACCAGGAGAACAGTAGACCACTAGGCTATAGTAGGACCAGGACCAGGAGAACAGTAGACCTCTAGGCTGTAGCAGGAGCAGGACCAGAAGAACAGTAGACCTCTAGGCTGTAGCAGGACCAGGAGAACAGCAGACCACTGGCTGTAGTAGCACCAGCACCAGGAGGACAGTAGACCACTAGGCTGTATCAGGACCAGGAGAATAGTAGACCACTAGGCTGTAGTAGGACCAGGAGTACAGTAGACCTCTAGGCTGTAGCAGGACCAGGAGAACAGTATACCTCTAGGCTGTAGCAGGACCAGGACCAGAAGAACAGTAGACCTCTAGGCTGTAGCATGACCAGGATAACAGAAGACCTCTAGGCTGTAGCAGGACCAGGAGAACAGTAGACCTCTAGGCTGTAGCAGGACCAGGAGAACAGTAGACCTCTAGGCTGTAGCAGGACCAGGAGAACAGTAGACCTCTAGGCTGTAGCAGGACCAGGAGAACAGTAGACCTCTAGGCTGTAACAGGACCAGGAGAACAGTAGACCTCTAGGCTGTAGCAGGACCAGGAGAACAGTAGACCTCAAGGCTGTAGCAGGACCAGGAGAACAGTAGACCACTAGGCTTTAGCAGGACCAGGACCAGGACCATGAGAACAGCAGACCTCTAGGCTGTAGCAGGACCAGGACCAGAAGAACAGTAGACATCTAGGCTGTAGCAGGACCAGGAGAACAGCAGACCTCTAGGCTGTAGCAGACCAGAAGAACAGTAGACCTCTAGGCTGTAGCAGGACCAGGAGAACAGCAGACCACTAGGCTGTAGTAGGACCAGCACCAGGAGGACAGTAGACCACTAGGCTGTAGCAGGACCAGGAGAACAGTAGACCACTAGGCTGTAGTAGGACCAGGACCAGGAGAACAGTAGACCACTAGGCTTTAGCAGGACCAGGACCAGGATAACAGTAGACCTCTAGGCTTTAGCAGGACCAGGAGAACAGTAGACCACTAGGCTGTAGTAGGACCAGGAGAACAGTAGACCACTAGGCTGTAGCAGGACCAGGACCAGAAAAACAGTAGACCTGTAGGCTGTAGCAGGACCAGGAGAACAGTAGACCTCTAGGCTGTAGCAGGACCAGGAGAACAGTAGACCTCTAGGCTGTAGCAGGACCAGTAGAACAGTAGACCTCTAGGCTGTAGCAGGACCAGGAGAACAGTAGACCTCTAGGCTGTAGTAGTACCAGGAGAACAGTAGACCACTAGGCTGTAGCAGGACCAGGATAACAGTAGACCTCTAGGCTGTAGCAGGACCAGGAGAACAGCAGACCTCTAGCCTGTAGCAGGACCAGGAGAACAGCAGACCACTGGCTGTAGTAGCACCAGCACCAGGAGGACAGTAGACCACTAGGCTGTATCAGGACCAGGAGAACAGTAGACCACTAGGCTGTAGCAGGACCACGAGAACAGCAGACCACTAGGCTGTAGTAGGACCAGGAGAACAGTAGACCACTAGGCTGTAGTAGGACCAGGAGAACAGTAGACCACTAGGCTGTAGTAGGACCAGGAGAACAGCAGACCTCTAGGCTGTAGCAGGACCAGGAGAACAGCAGACCACTAGGCTGTAGTAGGACCAGGAGAACAGTAGACCACTAGGCTGTAGTAGGACCAGGAGAACAGCAGACCACTAGGCTGTAGCAGGACCAGGAGAACAGTAGACCACTAGGCTTTAGCAGGACCAGGACCAGGACCATGAGAACAGCAGACCTCTAGGCTGTAGCAGGACCAGGACCAGAAGAATTGTAGACATCTAGGCTGTAGCAGGACCAGGAGAACAGCAGACCTCTAGGCTGTAGCAGACCAGAAGAACAGTAGACCTCTAGGCTGTAGCAGGACCAGGAGAACAGCAGACCACTAGGCTGTAGTAGGACCAGCACCAGGAGGACAGTAGACCACTAGGCTGTATCAGGACCAGGAGAACAGTAGACCACTAGGCTGTAGTAGGACCAGGACCAGGAGAACAGTAGACCACTAGGCTTTAGCAGGACCAGGACCAGGAGAACAGTAGACCTCTAGGCTTTAGCAGGACCAGGAGAACAGTAGACCACTAGGCTGTAGTAGGACCAGGAGAACAGTAGACCACTAGGCTGTAGCAGGACCAGGACCAGAAAACAGTAGACCTGTAGGCTGTAGCAGGACCAGTAGAACAGTAGACCTCTAGGCTGTAGCAGGACCAGGAGAACAGTAGACCTCTAGGCTGTAGCAGGACCAGGAGAACAATAGACCTCTAGGCTGTAGCAGGACCAGGAGAACAGTAGACCTCTAGGCTGTAGTAGTACCAGGAGTACAGTAGACCACTAGGCTGTAGCAGGACCAGGAGAACAGTAGACCTCTAGGCTGTAGCAGGACCAGGAGAACAGTAGACCTCTAGGCTGTAGCAGGACCAGGAGAACAGCAGACCTCTAGGCTGTAGCAGGACCAGGAGAACAGCAGACCACTGGCTGTAGTAGCACCAGCACCAGGAGGACAGTAGACCACTAGGCTGTATCAGGACCAGGAGAACAGTAAACCACTAGGCTGTAGCAGGACCAGGAGAACAGCAGACCACTAGGCTGTAGTAGGACCAGGAGAACAGTAGACCACTAGGCTGTAGTAGGACCAGGAGAACAGTAGACCACTAGGCTGTAGTAGGACCAGGAGAACAGCAGACCTCTAGGCTGTAGCAGGACCAGGAGAACAGCAGACCACTAGGCTGTAGTAGGACCAGGAGAACAGTAGACCACTAGGCTGTAGTAGGACCAGGAGAACAGTAGACCACTAGGCTGTAGTAGGACCAGGAGAACAGCAGACCTCTAGGCTGTAGCAGGACCAGGAGAACAGTAGACCTCTAGGCTGTAGCAGGACCAGAAGAACAGTAGACCACTAGGCTGTAGTAGGACCAGGAGAACAGCAGACCTCTAGGCTGTAGTAGGACCAGGAGAACAGTAGACCACTAGGCTGTAGTAGGACCAGGAGAACAGCAGACCTCTAGGCTGTAGTAGGACCTGGAGAACAGTAGACCACTAGGCTGTAGTAGGACCAGGAGAACAGCAGACCTCTAGGCTGTAGCAGAACCAGGAGAACAGTAGACCACTAGGCTGTAGTAGGACCAGGAGAACAGCAGACCTCTAGGCTGTAGCAGGACCAGTAGAACAGTAGACCTCTAGGCTGTAGCAGGACCAGGAGAACAGTAGACCACTAGGCTGTAGTAGGACCAGGAGAACAGCTGACCTCTAGGCTGTAGTAGGACCAGGAGAACAGTAGACCACTAGGCTGTAGCAGGACCAGGATAACAGTAGACCACTAGAATGTAGCAGGACCAGGAGAACAGTAGACCTCTAGGCTGTAGTAGGACCAGGAGAACAGTAGACCTCTAGGCTGTAGCAGGACCAGGAGAACAGTAGACCACTAGGCTGTAGCAGGACCAGGAGAACAGTAGACCACTAGGCTGTAGTAGGACCAGGAGAACAGTAGACCTGTAGGCTGTAGCAGGACCAGGAGAACAGTAGACCACTAGGCTGTAGTAGGACCAGGAGAACAGTAGACCACTAGGCTGTAACAGGACCAGGAGAACTCAGACCACTAGGCTGAAGTAGGACCAGGAGAACAGTAGACCTCTAGGCTGTAGCAGGACCAGGAGAACAGTAGACCACTAGGCTGTAGCAGGACCGGGAGAACAGTAGACCTCTAGGCTGTAGCAGGACCAGGACCAGAAGAACAGTAGACCACTAGGCTGTAGCAGGACCAGGACCAGGATAACAGTAGACCTCTAGGCTGTAGCAGGACCAGGAGAACAGTAGACCTCTAGATTGTAGTAGGACCAGGAGAACAGTAGACCACTAGGCTGTAGCAGGAACAGGAGAACAGTAGACCACTAGGCTGTAGTAGGACCAGGCGAACAGTAGACCTGTAGGCTGTAGCAGGACCAGGAGAACAGTAGACCTCTAGGCTGTAGTAGGACCAGGAGGACAGTAGACCACTAGGCTGTATCAGGACCAGGAGAACAGTGGACCTCTAGGCTGTAGTAGGACCAGGAGAACAGCAGACCTCTAGGCTGTAGCAGGACCAGGAGAACAGTAGACCACTAGGCTGTAGTAGCACCAGCACAAGGAGGACAGTAGACCACTAGGCTGTATCAGGACCAGGAGAACAGTAGACCACTAGGCTGTAGTAGGACCAGGATTACAGTAGACCTCTAGGCTGTAGCAGGACCAGGATAACAGTAGGACTCTAGGCTGTAGCAGACCAGGAGAACAGTAGACCTCAAGGCTGTAGCAGGACCAGGAGAACAGTAGACCTCTAGGCTGTAGCAGGACCAGGATAACAGTAGACCTCCAGGCTGTAGCAGACCAGGAGAACAGTAGACCTCAAGGCTGTAGCAGGACCAGGAGAACAGTAGACCACTAGGCTTTATTAGGACCAGGACCAGGACCATGAGAACAGCAGACCTCTAGGCTGTAGCAGGACCAGGACCAGAAGAACAGTAGACCTCTAGGCTCTAGCAGGACCAGGAGAACAGCAGACCTCTAGGCTTTAGCAGACCAGAAGACCAGTAGACCTCTAGGCTGTAGCAGGACCAGGAGAACAGCAGACCACTAGGCTGTAGTAGGACCAGCACCAGGAGGACAGTAGACCACTAGGCTGTATCAGGACCAGGAGAACAGTAGACCACTAGGCTATAGTAGGACCAGGACCAGGAGAACAGTAGACCTCTAGGCTGTAGCAGGAGCAGGACCAGAAGAACAGTAGACCTCTAGGCTGTAGCAGGACCAGGAGAACAGCAGACCACTGGCTGTAGTAGCACCAGCACCAGGAGGACAGTAGACCACTAGGCTGTATCAGGACCAGGAGAACAGTAGACCACTAGGCTGTAGTAGGACCAGGAGAACAGTATACCTCTAGGCTGTAGCAGGACCAGGACCAGAAGAACAGTAGACCTCTAGGCTGTAGCATGACCAGGATAACAGTAGACCTCTAGGCTGTAGCAGGACCAGGATAACAGTAGACCTCTAGGCTGTAGCAGGACCAGGAGAACAGTAGACCTCTAGGCTGTAGCAGGACCAGGAGAACAGTAGACCTCTAGGCTGTAGCAGGACCAGGAGAACAGTAGACCTCTAGGCTGTAACAGGACCAGGAGAACAGTAGACCTCTAGGCTGTAGCAGGACCAGGAGAACAGTAGACCTCAAGGCTGTAGCAGGACCAGGAGAACAGTAGACCACTAGGCTTTAGCAGGACCAGGACCAGGACCATGAGAACAGCAGACCTCTAGGCTGTAGCAGGACCAGGACCAGAAGAACAGTAGACATCTAGGCTGTAGCAGGACCAGGAGAACAGCAGACCTCTAGGCTGTAGCAGACCAGAAGAACAGTAGACCTCTAGGCTGTAGCAGGACCAGGAGAACAGCAGACCACTAGGCTGTAGTAGGACCAGCACCAGGAGGACAGTAGACCACTAGGCTGTATCAGGACCAGGAGAACAGTAGACCACTAGGCTGTAGTAGGACCAGGACCAGGAGAACAGTAGACCACTAGGCTTTAGCAGGACCAGGACCAGGAGAACAGTAGACCTCTAGGCTTTAGCAGGACCAGGAGAACAGTAGACCACTAGGCTGTAGTAGGACCAGGAGAACAGTAGACCACTAGGCTGTAGCAGGACCAGGACCAGAAAAACAGTAGACCTGTAGGCTGTAGCAGGACCAGGAGAACAGTAGACCTCTAGGCTGTAGCAGGACCAGGAGAACAGTAGACCTCTAGGCTGTAGCAGGACCAGGAGAACAGTAGACCTCTAGGCTGTAGCAGGACCAGGAGAACAGTAGACCTCTAGGCTGTAGTAGTACCAGGAGAACAGTACACCTCTAGGCTGTAGCAGGACCAGGATAACTGTAGACCTCTAGGCTGTAGCAGGACCAGGAGAACAGTAGACCTCTAGGCTGTAGCAGGACCAGGAGAACAGCAGACCTCTAGGCTGTAGCAGGACCAGGAGAACAGCAGACCACTGGCTGTAGTAGCACCAGCACCAGGAGGACAGTAGACCACTAGGCTGTATCAGGACCAGGAGAACAGTAGACCACTAGGCTGTAGCAGGACCAGGAGAACAGCAGACCACTAGGCTGTAGTAGGACCAGGAGAACAGTAGACCACTAGGCTGTAGTAGGACCAGGAGAACAGTAGACCACTAGGCTGTAGTAGGACCATGAGAACAGCATACCTCTAGGCTGTAGCAGGACCAGGAGAACAGCAGACCACTAGGCTGTAGTAGGACCAGGAGAACAGTAGACCACTAGGCTGTAGTAGGACCAGGAGAACAGCAGACCACTAGGCTGTAGCAGGACCAGGAGAACAGTAGACCACTAGGCTTTAGCAGGACCAGGACCAGGACCATGAGAACAGCAGACCTCTAGGCTGTAGCAGGACCAGGACCAGAAGAATTGTAGACATCTAGGCTGTAGCAGGACCAGGAGAACAGCAGACCTCTAGGCTGTAGCAGACCAGAAGAACAGTAGACCTCTAGGCTGTAGCAGGACCAGGAGAACAGCAGACCACTAGGCTGTAGTAGGACCAGCACCAGGAGGACAATAGACCACTAGGCTGTATCAGGACCAGGAGAACAGTAGACCACTAGGCTGTAGTAGGACCAGGACCAGGAGAACAGTAGACCACTAGGCTTTAGCAGGACCAGGACCAGGAGAACAGTAGACCTCTAGGCTTTAGCAGGACCAGGAGAACAGTAGACCACTAGGCTGCAGTAGGACCAGGAGAACAGTAGACCACTAGGCTGTAGCAGGACCAGGACCAGAAAACAGTAGACCTGTAGGCTGTAGCAGGACCAGTAGAACAGTAGACCTCTAGGCTGTAGCAGGACCAGGAGAACAGTAGACCTCTAGGCTGTAGCAGGACCAGGAGAACAGTAGACCTCTAGGCTGTAGCAGGATCAGGAGAACAGTAGACCTCTAGGCTGTAGTAGTACCAGGAGTACAGTAGACCACTAGGCTGTAGCAGGACCAGGAGAACAGTAGACCTCTAGGCTGTAGCAGGACCAGGAGAACAGTAGACCTCTAGGCTGTAGCAGGACCAGGAGAACAGCAGACCTCTAGGCTGTAGCAGGACCAGGAGAACAGCAGACCACTGGCTGTAGTAGCACCAGCACCAGGAGGACAGTAGACCACTAGGCTGTATCAGGACCAGGAGAACAGTAGACCACTAGGCTGTAGCAGGACCAGGAGAACAGCAGACCACTAGGCTGTAGTAGGACCAGGAGAACAGTAGACCACTAGGCTGTAGTAGGACCAGGAGAACAGTAGACCACTAGGCTGTAGTAGGACCAGGAGAACAGCAGACCTCTAGGCTGTAGCAGGACCAGGAGAACAGCAGACCACTAGAATGTAGTAGGACCAGGAGAACAGTAGACCACTAGGCTGTAGTAGGACCAGGAGAACAGTAGACCACTAGGCTGTAGTAGGACCAGGAGAACAGCAGACCTCTAGGCTGTAGCAGGACCAGGAGAACAGTAGACCTCTAGGCTGTAGCAGGACCAGAAGAACAGTAGACCACTAGGCTGTAGTAGGACCAGGAGAACAGCATACCTCTAGGCTGTAGTAGGACCAGGAGAACAGTAGACCACTAGGCTGTAGTAGGACCAGGAGAACAGCAGACCTCTAGGCTGTAGTAGGACCAGGAGAACAGTAGACCTCTAGGCTGTAGTAGGACCAGGAGAACAGCAGACCTCTAGGCTGTAGCAGAACCAGGAGAACAGTAGACCACTAGGCTGTAGTAGGACCAGGAGAACAGCAGACCTCTAGGCTGTAGCAGGACCAGGAGAACAGTAGACCTCTAGGCTGTAGCAGGACCAGGAGAACAGTAGACCACTAGGCTGTAGTAGGACCAGGAGAACAGCAGACCTCTAGGCTGTAGTAGGACCAGGAGAACAGTAGACCACTAGGCTGTAGCAGGACCAGGAGAACAGCAGACCACTAGGCTGTAGTAGGACCAGGAGAACAGTAGACCACTAGGCTGTAGTAGGACCAGGAGAACAGTAGACCACTAGGCTGTAGTAGGACCAGGAGAACAGCAGACCTCTAGCCTGTAGCAGGACCAGGAGAACAGTAGACCTCTAGGCTGTAGCAGGACCAGAAGAACAGTAGACCACTAGGCTGTAGTAGGACCAGGAGAACAGCATACCTCTAGGCTGTAGTAGGACCAGGAGAACAGTAGACCACTAGGCTGTAGTAGGACCAGGAGAACAGCAGACCTCTAGGCTGTAGTAGGACCAGGAGAACAGTAGACCTCTAGGCTGTAGTAGGACCAGGAGAACAGCAGACCTCTAGGCTGTAGCAGAACCAGGAGAACAGTAGACCACTAGGCTGTAGTAGGACCAGGAGAACAGCAGACCTCTAGGCTGTAGCAGGACCAGGAGAACAGTAGACCTCTAGGCTGTAGCAGGACCAGGAGAACAGTAGACCACTAGGCTGTAGTAGGACCAGGAGAACAGCAGACCTCTAGGCTGTAGTAGGACCAGGAGAACAGTAGACCACTAGGCTGTAGCAGGACCAGGATAACAGTAGACCACTAGAATGTAGCAGGACCAGGAGAACAGTAGACCTCTAGGCTGTAGTAGGACCAGGAGAACAGTAGACCTCTAGGCTGTAGCAGGACCAGGAGAACAGTAGACCACTAGGCTGTAGCAGGACCAGGAGAACAGTAGACCACTAGGCTGTAGTAGGACCAGGAGAACAGTAGACCTGTAGGCTGTAGCAGGACCAGGAGAACAGTAGACCACTAGGCTGTAGTAGGACCAGGAGAACAGTAGACCACTAGGCTGTAGCAGGACCAGGAGAACTCAGACCACTAGGCTGAAGTAGGACCAGGAGAACAGTAGACCTCTAGGCTGTAGCAGGACCAGGAGAACAGTAGACCACTAGGCTGTAGCAGGACCGGGAGAACAGTAGACCTCTAGGCTGTAGCAGGACCAGGACCAGAAGAACAGTAGACCACTAGGCTGTAGCAGGACCAGGACCAGGATAACAGTAGACCTCTAGGCTGTAGCAGGACCAGGAGAACAGTAGACCTCTAGGCTGTAGTAGGACCAGGAGAACAGTAGACCACTAGGCTGTAGCAGGAACAGGAGAACAGTAGACCACTAGGCTGTAGTAGGACCAGGCGAACAGTAGACCTGTAGGCTGTAGCAGGACCAGGAGAACAGTAGACCTCTAGGCTGTAGTAGGACCAGGAGGACAGTAGACCACTAGGCTGTATCAGGACCAGGAGAACAGTAGACCTCTAGGCTGTAGTAGGACCAGGAGAACAGCAGACCTCTAGGCTGTAGCAGGACCAGGAGAACAGTAGACCACTAGGCTGTAGTAGCACCAGCACAAGGAGGACAGTAGACCACTAGGCTGTATCAGGACCAGGAGAACAGTAGACCACTAGGCTGTAGTAGGACCAGGAGAACAGCAGACCTCTAGGCTGTAGCAGGACCAGGAGAACATTAGACCACTAGACTGTAGTAGGACCAGGAGAACAGCAGACCTCTAGGCTGTAGCAGGACCAGGAGAATATTAGACCACTAGACTGTAGTAGGACCAGGAGAACAGCAGACCTCTAGGCTGTAGCAGGACCAGGAGAACAGTAGACCTCTAGGCTGTACCAGGACCAGGAGAACAGTAGACCACTAGGCTGCAGCAGGACCAGGACCAGGAGAACAGTAGACATCTAGGCTGTAGTAGGACCAGGAGAACAGTAGACCTCTAGGCTGTAGTAGGACCAGGAGATCAGTAGACCACTAGGCTGTAGCAGGACCAGGAGAACAGTAGACCACTAGGCTGTAGTAGGACCAGGACCAGGAGAACAGTAGACCTCTAGGCTGTAGCAGGAGCAGGACCAGAAGAACAGTAGACCTCTAGGCTGTAGCAGGACCAGGAGAACAGCAGACCACTGGCTGTAGTAGCACCAGCACCAGGAGGACAGTAGACCACTAGGTTGTATCAGGACCAGGAGAACAGTAGACCACTAGGCTGTAGTAGGACCAGGAGTACAGTAGACCTCTAGGCTGTAGCAGGACCAGGAGAACAGTAGACCTCTAGGCTGTAGCAGGACCAGGACCAGAAGAACAGTAGACCTCTAGGCTGTAGCATGACCAGGATAACAGTAGACCTCTAGGCTGTAGCAGGACCAGGAGAACAGTAGACCTCTAGGCTGTAGCAGGACCAGGAGAACAGTAGACCTCTAGGCTGTAGCAGGACCAGGAGAACAGTAGACCTCTAGGCTGTAGCAGGACCAGGAGAACAGTAGACCTCTAGGCTGTAGCAGGACCAGGAGAACAGTAGACCTCTAGGCTGTAACAGGACCAGGAGCACAGTAGACCTCTAGGCTGTAGCAGGACCAGGAGAACAGTAGACCTCAAGGCTGTAGCAGGACCAGGAGAACAGTAGACCACTAGGCTTTAGCAGGACCAGGACCAGGACCATGAGAACAGCAGACCTCTAGGCTGTAGCAGGACCAGGACCAGAAGAACAGCAGACCTCTAGGCTGTAGCAGGACCAGGAGAACAGCAGACCACTAGGCTGTAGTAGGACCGGGAGAACAGTAGACCACTAGGCTGTAGTAGGACCAGGAGAACAGCAGACCACTAGGCTGTAGCAGGACCAGGAGAACAGTAGACCACTAGGCTTTAGCAGGATCAGGACCAGGACCATGAGAACAGCAGACCTCTAGGCTGTAGCAGGACCAGGACCAGAAGAATTGTAGACATCTAAGCTGTAGCAGGACCAGGAGAACAGCAGACCTCTAGGCTGTAGCAGACCAGAAGAACAGTAGACCTCTAGGCTGTAGCAGGACCAGGAGAACAGCAGACCACTAGGCTGTAGTAGGACCAGCACCAGGAGGACAGTAGACCACTAGGCTGTATCAGGACCAGGAGAACAGTAGACCACTAGGCTGTAGTAGGACCAGGACCAGGAGAACAGTAGACCACTAGGCTTTAGCAGGACCAGGACCAGGAGAACAGTAGACCTCTAGGCTTTAGCAGGACCAGGAGAACAGTAGAGTACTAGGCTGTAGTAGGACCAGGAGAACAGTAGACCACTAGGCTGTAGCAGGACCAGGACCAGAAAACAGTAGACCGGTAGGCTGTAGCAGGACCAGTAGAACAGTAGACCTCTAGGCTGTAGCAGGACCAGGAGAACAGTAGACCACTAGGCTGTAGCAGGACCAGGAGAACAGTAGACCTCTAGGCTGTACCAGGACCAGGAGAACAGTAGACCACTAGGCTGCAGCAGGACCAGGACCAGGAGAACAGTAGACATCTAGGCTGTAGTAGGACCAGGAGAACAGTAGACCTCTAGGCTGTAGCAGGACCAGGAGAACAGTAGACCTCTAGGCTGTAGCAGGACCAGGAGAACAGTAGACCTCTAGGCTGTAGCAGGACCAGGAGAACAGTAGACCACTAGGCTGTAGAAGGACCAGGAGAACAGCAGACCACTAGGCTGTAGCAGTGCCTAGTGCTCTTTGAAGGTTACAACTCTGGACTACTGCTCTGATCCCCACTTGACTGACTGAAGCATGAGGAAGACTTTTGCTGGAGGTGGGAAAGGCTCAGACAGGCCTGTGGTTGTCAGCAGGCAGCGGTGTGTGTGTAAGTGGTTTGGTTTTACTATCCTTGTGGGAACCAGAAGTCCTCATAAGAATAGTAAATCAAGGAAAATGTGGACACGTGAGGACATTTCACCGGTCCCAACAAGGAAAAAAGGCTATTTTAGGCATAGGGGTTAGGTTTAGGGGTTAGGGTTTTAAATTAGGGTTAGGGTTGAAATTAGTCTTAGGAGTTAGGGTTTAATGGTTAGGTTTAGGGTTAGGATTAAGAGGGTTTCTGTTTGTGCTGATATAAACCTTGGGTTACAGGGGCATATTGCAACTTCCTGCTCTGTCTGCATATTGCAAGTCAGTCTGGTCTGGAGAGGTTGGGAGAACATTGGGCGGTTATTTGCCAGAGGGATCAATGGAGACTGAGAGCTCAGAGGGGTCAGCTGAGAGGAAGGCAACAATAAGAGGAAGACAACGGATTGATTAAATTCTGAGGGTAAACATTTAGAAAATATAATAATAATAAAACATCATGCAAACTGTATCAATAAATGAATAGATAAATAATTGAATAAGTAAATAATATAGTAAATAATGAAAAATCACACCAAGGAATTAAAGGATTAAGGGTTAAGGGATTAAGGGATAAGAGATTAAGGGCTAGGGCATTATGGGATAAGGAATTAAGGGATTAAGGGATAAGGGATGAAGGGATAAGAGATTAAGGGATAATGGATTAAGGGATAGGGGATTAAGGGATAGGGGATTATGGGATTAAGGGATTAAGGGATAAAGGGATAAGGGATTAAGGGATAAGGGATTAAGGGATATGGGATTATAGGATAATGGATTAAGGGATAAGAGATTAAGGGATAATGGATTAAGGGATAGGGAATTAAGGGATAGGGGATTATGGGATAAAGGGATTAAGGGATAAGGGATTAAGGGATAGGGGATTATGGGATAAGGGATTAAGGGGTAAGGAATTAAGGGATAGGGGATTAAGGGATTAAGGGATAAGGCATTAAGGGATAAGGGATTAAGGGATAAGGGATTAAGGGATAGAGGATTAAGGGATAATGGATTAAGGGATAGGGGATTAAGGGATTAAGGGATAAGGGATTAAGGGATAATGGATTAAGGGATAGGGGATTAAGGGATAAGGGATTAAGGGATAGGGGATTAAGGGGTAGGGAATTATGGGATAGGGGATTATAGGATAATGGATTAAGGGATAGGGGATTAAGGGATTAAGGGATAAGGGATTAAGGGATAAGGTATTAAGGGATAGGGGATTAAGGGATAAGGGATTAAGGGATAAGGGATTAAGGGATAAGGGATTAAGGGATAGGGGATTAAGGGATAAGGGATTAAGGGATAAGGGATTAAGGGATAAGGGATTTAGGGATAGGGGATTAAGGGATTAAGGGATTAAGGGATTAAGGGATTAAGGGATAAGGGATTAAGGGATAAGGGATTTAAGGGATAAGGAATTAAGGGATTAAGGGATAGGGGATTAAGGGATTAAGGGATAAGGGATTAGGGATAAGGGATTATGGGATAGGGGATTATGGGATACGGGGATTAAGGGATAAGGGATTAAGAGCTGTTAAAGTGCTTAATATAAGAAAAATAAATACATAATTTTTACTGAACTTCCTCCTCTCCCAATTGGGCCCCCATGACCCCTACAGGTCAAGGCTGTATACTATTCTTTACCATTCAAGCCAAGTGGAGCCAAGGTCTTAAATTTGGCTGTCCATCTGGATTCAGCCACTCTCCTCTGGGATATGGTCCAGGAGACTTTCATCTCCAGACTGGTGATGTGGAGGGAGATTGTGGGGTGGGTTTGAAAGTGTTTGACCAGGTGTTTATAGTGGGGGTTTGGGGGTGGGTCTGTTGGAAGATTTGGCATAGCCAAAGAGGTCCCTCAGGTTGGGGTTTCTGCGGTAGGCTGAGGTTTAGGGTTAGAGGTTTGGAGTTAAGGTTAGGGTTAAGGTTAGGGTTAGGGGTTAGGGAACAATGATTTTGAATGGGAATCAATAGTTTGGTCCCCACAAGGATAGTGAAACAAACAGGTGTGTTTGTGTGTTTGTGTGTGTGTTGGAGATCAGACACTGTTTACTCTGTATGTGCTGCTGCATTCAGGAGGCTAGGAGGCCTCAAGGCTTCTCTCTCCATCTCCTTATCTCCCTCCCTCCCTCCCTCCCTCCCTCCCTCCCTCCCTCCCTCCCTCCCTCCCTCCCTCCGATAACAATAGGCCCACACAGATCCAGGTGATTCTTGGCAGAGGCAATGTGCTGAGGCCTGGGGGGTGAACGAGAGAGAGAGAGAGAGAGAGAGAGAGAGAGAGAGAGAGAGAGAGAGAGAGAGAGAGAGAGAGAGAGAGAGAGAGAGAGAGAGAGAGAGAGAGAGAGAGAGAGAGAGAGAGAGAGAGGGAATAGTAGTAAGAGGGGATGTCGTCAACCCAGCAGGAACCACTCACAAACCACAACCAGGCCTGATACAAACACTTTCAATAATGACTACACTCTCACTCTCAGATGGGTGTCACAAACCACAACCAGGAAACCAGGAACACAGCCCTTGGGCAGAAGTCAGAATTGGGCTGCCTGTGTAAACAGAGTCATAATAGCAAAGACCACCAAATTATGCCATTTGTAAGGATGTCACTGATTTCTATGGTGGCATGCATGGGGAAGCAATGTACTGTATCTCACCCACAATAAACATGCATGGGGAAGCAATGTACTGTATCTCACACACAATAAACATGCATGATTATGTGATTCGATAATGCTGTAATAGCTCTTTCTGTGCACCTTTTTTTAAATTTATTTTTTATTTCACCTTTATTTAACCAGGTAAGCCAGTTGAGAACAGGTTCTCATTTACAACTGCGACCTGGCAGTCTATCACCTATGGGTGATAGTGTTTCAGAGTGAGTAATGCAGACTACAAAGTGAAATGAAGTAATAGACCTAACTACTCCTAGTCTCACCTTCATACCTCTGGAGTGTCTGGGAATTAGCTTTTATTGAGTGGTAGTTAATTGGTTAATTGGTTAATTGGTTAATTGGTTAATTGGTTAATTGGTTAATTGGTTACTATAAGTAGTTAGTAAGGTGCAAGATATTACATCATGCAAAAGGGCCCTCCCTCGTCTTCTCTAATAGTTATTACCACTTAAACATTTCATGTGTAATTGTAAAGAGGCCCAGAAACATACATGGAGGGTTAATGTAGTTTAATATAATGTGTGTTTTGTGAGTGTGTCCGTGTCTGTATTTGTGTGAGTGTCTGTGTGAGTGTGTGTGAGTGTGTGTGTTGAGGTAGTTTAATATAAAGTTAACTTCTGCGTGCTCTAAGGGACTCAGTAACTACCTCCTCAGCCTGGATCGAAGCCATAGCATATCAGACCTGACCTTGTCATACAATATTGTGTTTGGAAGTCCCATTTGGTTCCCAGACATACTCCTAACCACTTCCCTGCTACACACGCACACAAACGCACGCACGCATGCACACTCACACACACACACACACACACACACACACACACACACACACACACACACACACACACACACACACACACACACACACACACACACACACACACACACACACACACACACTAGACTACCTCACAGGGTTTGGCCTGCACTCGCACTTCCATGTCAAACTATAACTAGCCATTGAACTAGTTCACTAGCACTTTGACCTCATAGACAGCTACAGTACACCTGCAGGTCCCCCACGAACTGCTGACCTCATATTTTAGTAGATTTTGTATTTATTTTTAGCAAATATATATATATAAAAAAAACTCTGCATTATTGGTTATGGGCTTGTAAGTAAGCATTTCACAGTAAGGTCTACACCTGTTGCATTCGGCGAATGTGACAAATACAATTTGATGTGATGTGATGTGATGTGATGTGATGTGATCTGATGTATGCTGGATTGGAACTCATTAATGAACCATTGGGCATGAGGTGGACTAAATTAAAGAGGAAATTCTCCAGCATCGGTGTTTGTGTGTGTGTGTGTGTGTGTGTGTGTGCACGTATGTGTGTTCTCCTGCATCTCTACCCCACAATGCTGCTGTTGATGTTCCTAGGCCTAGACGTGATTGGTAAACGCTGCTTTTGGCTGGAGAATTCACAAGAATTCATACTGTACTGTACACAGGGGTTTCCAGGTGCTTGGGATGTTAATGTGTTATCCCGTCAAAGCCATCCAGAAAGGCGCCGTACGTTCTCATAGCCTAACACTGTATGAATGCTCTTTGTATTCAGATTACATTACTCAGTCGCAGTATCGTTAGAATTCATGAAAATAAGTGACTTTTTTATGACATTAACACCTAGAAGCATAGAGATGTTAGCCTGGTCCCAGATCTGTTAGTGCTGTATAGCCGTCTCCATAGTACCAAAGGACCACACGACCACAAGACCATAGGACCACAGGACCATAGGACCATAGGACCACAGGACCACAGGACCATAGGACCATAGGACCACAGGACCACGGGACCATAGGACCACAACCACAGGCCTACAGGACAATTGGACCATAGGACCACAAGACCATAGGACCACAGGACCACAGGACCATAAAAACATAGAAACCTAGGACCATAGGGCCACTGGACCATAGGACCACAGGACCACAGGAAGACAAGACCATAGGACCACAGGACCACAGGACCATAGGACCACAGGACCATAGGACCACAAAAACACAGGACCATAGGACTATTGGACCACAGGACAAAAAGGACCACAGGACTATAGGAACACAGGACCATAGGACCATAGGACCACAGGATAATAGGACCACAATCACAGGACCATAGGACAACAGGACCATAGGACCACAGGACCATAGGACCATAGGACCATAGGACAACAACCACAGGAACATAGGACCATAGAACCACAACCACAGGACCATAGGACCATAGGACCATAGGACCATAGGACAACAGGGCCACAGGACCAAAACCATAGGATCATAGGACTACAGGACCATAGGACCACAGGACCATAAGACCACAACCACAGAACCATAGGACCATAGGACCACAACCACAGGACCATAGGACCATAGGACCACAGGACCATAGGACCATAGGACCATAGGACCACAACCACAGGACAACAACCACAGGACCATAGGACCACAACCACAGGACATTCTCACCACAACCACAGGCCATATGACCACATCCATAGGACCATAGGACCACAACCATAGGACCATAGGACCACAACCACAGAACCATAGGAACATAGGACCACAGGACCATAGGACCATAGGATGTTGGTCACAACCACAGGACCATAGGATCACAACAACAGGACCATAGGACCACAACCACAGGACCATAGGACCACAGGACCATAATACCACAACCACAGGACCATAGGACCATAGGACCACAACCACAGGACCATAGGACCATAGGACCACAGGACAATAGGACCATAGGTCCACAACCACAACCACAGGACCCAAACCACAAGACCATAGGACCATAGGACCACAGGACCACAGGACCACAGGACCACAGGACCACAGGACCTTAAGACCACAGGACTAGAGGACCACAGGACCAAAGGACCATAGCACCACAGGACCACGGGACCATAGGACAACAGGACCATAGGACCACAGGACCATAAGACCACAACAAAAGGACCATAGGACCACAGGACCATAAGACCACAACCACAGGACCATAGGACCACAACCACATGACCATAAGACCACAACCATAGGACCATAGGACCATAGGACCTTAGGACCACAACCACAGGACCATAGGACCACAACCACATGACCATAGGCCCACAACCATAGGACCATAGGACCACAACCATAGGACCATAGGACCATAGGACCACAACCACAGGACCATAGGACCATAGAACCACAACCACAGGACCATAGGACCATAGGACCATAGGACCATAGGACCATAGGACAACCGGGCCACAGGACCACAACCATAGGATCATAGGACTACATTTACATTTACATTTTAGTCATTTAGCAGACGCTCTTATCCAGAGCGACTTACAGGAGCAATTAGGGTTAAGTGCCTTGCTCAAGGGCACATTTACGTCATTTAGCAGACGCTCTTATCCAGAGCGACTACAAATTGGTGCATTCACCCTGTAGCCAGTGGGATAACCACTTTACAATTATACTATTTTTTATTTTTATTTTTATTTTTATTTATTTTTTTGGGGGGGGGGGGTAGAAGGATTACTTTATCCTATCCCAGGTGTTCCTTAAAGAGGTGGGGTTTCAAATGTCTCCGGAAGGTGGTGAGTGACTCCGCTGTCCTGGCGTCGTGAGGGAGCTTGTTCCACCATTGGGGTGCCAGAGCAGCGAACAGCTTTGACTGGGCTGAGCGGGAACTATGCTTCCGCAGAGGAAGGGGAGCCAGCAGGCCAGAGGTGGATGAACGCAATGCCCTCGCCTGGGTGTAGGGACTGATCAGAGCCTGAAGGTACGGAGGTGCCGTTCCCCTCACTGCTCCATAGGCAAGCACCATGGTCTTGTAACGGATGCGAGCTTCAACTGGAAGCCAGTGGAGTGTGCGGAGGAGGGGGGTGACGTGAGAGAACTTGGGAAGGTTGAACACCAGACGGGCTGCGGCATTCTGGATGAGTTGTAGGGGTTTAATGGCACAGGCAGGGAGCCCAGCCAACAGCGAGTTGCAGTAATCCAGACGGGAGATGACAAGTGCCTGGATTAGGACCTGTGCCGCTTCCTGTGTAAGGCAGGGTCGTACTCTCCGAATGTTGTAGAGCATGAACCTGCAGGATCGGGTCACCACCTTGATGTTAGCGGAGAACGACAGGGTGTTGTCCAGGGTCACGCCAAGGCTCTTCGCACTCTGGGAGGAGGACACAACGGAGTTGTCAACCGTGATGGCGAGATCATGGAACGGGCAGTCCTTCCCCGGGAGGAAGAGCAGCTCCGTCTTGCCATGGTTCAGCTTGAGGTGGTGATCCGTCATCCATACTGATATGTCGGCCAGACATGCAGAGATGCGATTCGCCACCTGGTTATCAGAAGGGGGAAAGGAGAAGATTAGTTGTGTATCGTCAGCGTAGCAATGATAGGAGAGGCCATGTGAGGATATGACAGAGCCAAGTGACTTGGTGTATAGGGAGAAAAGGAGAGGGCCTAGAACTGAGCCCTGGGGGACACCAGTGGTGAGAGCACGTGGTGCGGAGACAGCTTCTTGCCACGCCACTTGGTAGGAGCGACCGGTCAGGTAGGACGCAATCCAGGAGTGAGCCGCGCCGGAGATGCCCAGCTCGGAGAGGGTGGAGAGGAGGATCTGATGGTTCACTGTATCAAAGGCAGCAGACAGGTCTAGAAGGACAAGAGCAGAGGAGAGAGAGTTAGCTTTAGCAGTGCGGAGAGCCTCCGTGACACAGAGAAGAGCAGTCTCAGTTGAATGACCAGTCCTGAAACCTGACTGGTTTGGATCAAGAAGGTCATTCTGAGAGAGATAGCAAGAGAGTTGGCTAAAGACGGCACGCTCAATAGTTTTGGAAAGAAAAGAAAGAAGGGATACTGGTCTGTAGTTGTTGACATCAGTGGGATCGAGTGTTGGTTTTTTGAGAAGGGGTGCAACTCTCGCTCTCTTGAAGACGGAAGGGACATGGCCAGCGGTCAAGGATGAGTTGATCAGCGAGGTGAGGTAGGGGAGAAGGTCACCGGAGATGGTCTGGAGAAGATAGGAGGGGATGGGGTCAAGCGGGCAGGTTGTTGGGCGGCCTGCAGTCACTAGTCGCAAGATTTTATCTGGAGAGAGAGGGGAGAAAGAAGTCAAAGCATAGGGTAGGGCAGTGTGAGCAGGACCAGCAGTGTCATTAGACTTAACAAACGAGGATCGGATGTCGTCAACCTTCTTTTCAAAGTGGTTGACAAAGTCATCCACAGAGAGGGAGGAGGGGGGGGGGGGGGGGGAGGATTCAGCAGTGAGGAGAATGTGGCAAAGAGCTTCCTAGGGTTAGAGGCAGATGCTTGGAATTTAGAGTGGTAGAAAGTGGCCTTAGCAGCAGAAACAGATGAAGAAAATGTAGAGAGGAGGGAGTGAAAAGATGTCAGGTCGGCAGGGAGTTTAGTTTTCTTCCATTTCCGCTCAGCTGCCCGGAGCTCTGTTCTGTGAGCTCGCAATGAGTCATCAAGCCACAGAGCTGGAGGGGAGGACCGAGCCGGCCG
>NW_028161425.1:0-77159 GCF_964263955.1 Coregonus lavaretus
AGCTCTGAGGAGTCAGTGTTTAGGAACAGGACATGTCAGCTCTGAGCCTGAGAGTCAGTGTTTAGGAACAGGACATGTCAGCTCTGAGGAGTCAGTGTTTAGGAACAGGACATGTCAGCTCTGGGCTTGAGGAGTCAGTGTTTAGGAACAGGACATGTCAGCTCTGAGGAGTCAGTGTTTAGGAACAGGACATGTCAGCTCTGAGGAGTCAGTGTTTAGGAACAGGACATGTCAGGCTCTGAGGAGTCAGTGTTTAGGAACAGGACATGTCAGCTCTGAGGAGGAGTCAGTGTTTAGGAACAGGACATGTCAGCTCTGAGGCTCTGAGGAGTCAGTGTTTAGGAACAGGACATGTCAGCTCTGAGGCTCTGAGGAGTCAGTGTTTAGGAACAGGACATGTCAGCTCTGAGGAGTCAGTGTTTAGGAACAGGACATGTCAGCTCTTGAGCTCTGAGGAGTCAGTGTTTAGGAACAGGACATGTCGGCTCTGAGGCTCTGAGGAGTCAGTGTTAGGAACAGGACATGTCAGCTCTGAGGAGTCAGTGTTTAGGAACAGGACATGTCAGCTCTGAGGAGTCAGTGTTTAGGAACAGGACATGTCAGCTCTGAGGAGTCAGTGTTTAGGAACAGGACATGTCAGCTCTGAGGAGTCAGTGTTTAGGAACAGGACATGTCAGCTCTGAGGAGTCAGTGTTTAGGAACAGGACATGTCAGCTCTGAGGAGTCAGTGTTTAGGAACAGGACATGTCAGCTCTGAGGGAAGTCAGTGTTTAGGAACAGGACATGTCAGCTCTGAGGAGTCAGTGTTTAGGAACAGGACATGTCAGCTCTGAGGAGTCAGTGTTTAGGAACAGGACATGTCAGCTCTGAGGCTCTGAGGAGTCAGTGTTTAGGAACAGGACATGTCAGCTCTGAGGGCCTTGAGGAGTCAGTGTTTAGGAACAGGACATGTCAGCTCTGAGGAGTCAGTGTTTAGGAACAGGACATGTCAGCTCTGAGGCTCTGAGGAGTCAGTGTTTAGGAACAGGACATGTCAGCTCTGAGGAGTCAGTGTTTAGGAACAGGACATGTCAGCTCTGAGGAGTCAGTGTTTAGGAACAGGACATGTCAGCTCTGAGCTTCTGAGGAGTCAGTGTTTAGGAACAGGACATGTCACTCTGAGGGCTCTGAGGAGTCAGTGTTTAGGAACAGGACATGTCAGCTCTGAGGAGTCAGTGTTTAGGAACAGGACATGTCAGCTCTGAGGAGTCAGTGTTTAGGAACAGGACATGTCAGCTCTGAGGCTCTGAGGAGTCAGTGTTTAGGAACAGGACATGTCAGCTCTGAGGCTCTGAGGAGTCAGTGTTTAGGAACAGGACATGTCAGCTCTGAGGAGTCAGTGTTTAGGAACAGGACATGTCAGCTCTGAGGAGTCAGTGTTTAGGAACAGGACATGTCAGCTCTGAGGAGTCAGTGTTAGGAACAGGACATGTCAGCTCTGAGGAGTCAGTGTTTAGGAACAGGACATGTCAGCTCTGAGGCTCTGAGGAGTCAGTGTTTAGGAACAGGACATGTCAGCTCTGAGGCTCTGAGGAGTCAGTGTTTAGGAACAGGACATGTCAGCTCTGAGGAGTCAGTGTTTAGGAACAGGACATGTCAGCTCTGAGGCTCTGAGGAGTCAGTGTTTAGGAACAGGACATGTCAGCTCTGAGGAGTCAGTGTTTAGGAACAGGACATGTCAGCTCTGAGGAGTCAGTGTTTAGGAACAGGACATGTCAGCTCTGAGGCTCTGAGGAGTCAGTGTTTAGGAACAGGACATGTCAGCTCTGAGGCTCTGAGGAGTCAGTGTTTAGGAACAGGACATGTCAGCTCTGAGGAGTCAGTGTTTAGGAACAGGACATGTCAGCTCTGAGGAGTCAGTGTTTAGGAACAGGACATGTCAGCTCTGAGGCTCTGAGGAGTCAGTGTTTAGGAACAGGACATGTCAAGCTCTGAGGAGTCAGTGTTTAGGAACAGGACATGTCAGCTCTGAGGCTCTGAGGCAGTGTTTAGGAACAGGACATGTCAGCTCTGAGGCTCTGAGGAGTCAGTGTTTAGGAACAGGACATGTCAGCTCTGAGGAGTCAGTGTTTAGGAACAGGACATGTCAGCTCTGAGGAGTCAGTGTTTAGGAACAGGACATGTCAGCTCTGAGGCTCTGAGTCAGTGTTTAGGAACAGGACATGTCAGCTCTGAGGAGTCAGTGTTTAGGAACAGGACATGTCAGCTCTGAGGAGTCAGTGTTTAGGAACAGGACATGTCAGCTCTGAGGCTCTGAGGAGTCAGTGTTTAGGAACAGGACATGTCAGCTCTGAGGATCTGAGGAGTCAGTGTTTAGGAACAGGACATGTCAGCTCTGAGGAGTCAGTGTTTAGGAACAGGACATGTCAGCTCTGAGGAGTCAGTGTTTAGGAACAGGACATGTCAGCTCTGAGGCTCTGAGGAGTCAGTGTTTAGGAACAGGACATGTCAGCTCTGAGCGGAGTCAGTGTTTAGGAACAGGACATGTCAGCTCTAAGGCTCTGAGGAGTCAGTGTTTAGGAACAGGACATGTCAGCTCTGAGGAGTCAGTGTTTAGGAACAGGACATGTCAGCTCTGAGGAGTCAGTGTTTAGGAACAGGACATGTCAGCTCTGAGGAGTCAGTGTTTAGGAACAGGACATGTCAGCTCTGAGGCTCTGAGGAGTCAGTGTTTAGGAACAGGACATGTCAGCCTCTGGAGGAGTCAGTGTTTAGGAACAGGACATGTCAGCTCTGAGGCTCTGAGGAGTCAGTGTTTAGGAACAGGACATGTCAGCTCTGAGGAGTCAGTGTTTAGGAACAGGACATGTCAGCTCTGAGGAGTCAGTGTTTAGGAACAGGACATGTCAGCTCTGAGGAGTCAGTGTTTAGGAACAGGACATGTCAGCTCTGAGGCTCTGAGGAGTCAGTGTTTAGGAACAGGACATGTCAGCTCTGAGGAGTCAGTGTTTAGGAACAGGACATGTCAGCTCTGAGGAGTCAGTGTTTAGGAACAGGACATGTCAGCCCTGAGGCTCTGAGGAGTCAGTGTTTAGGAACAGGACATGTCAGCTCTGAGGAGTCAGTGTTTAGGAACAGGACATGTCAGCTCTGAGGAGTCAGTGTTTAGGAACAGGACATGTCAGCTCTGAGGAGTCAGTGTTTAGGAACAGGACATGTCAGCTCTGAGGAGTCAGTGTTTAGGAACAGGACATGCTCTAGCTCTGAGGAGTCAGTGTTTAGGAACAGGACATGTCAGCTCTGAGGCTCTGAGGAGTCAGTGTTTAGGAACAGGACATGTCAGCTCTGAGGAGTCAGTGTTTAGGAACAGGACATGTCAGCTCTGAGGAGTCAGTGTTTAGGAACAGGACATGTCAGCTCTGAGGAGTCAGTGTTTAGGAACAGGACATGTCAGCTCTGAGGAGTCAGTGTTTAGGAACAGGACATGTCAGCTCTGAGGAGTCAGTGTTTAGGAACAGGACATGTCAGCTCTGAGGAGTCAGTGTTTAGGAACAGGACATGTCAGCTCTGAGGAGTCAGTGTTTAGGAACAGGACATGTCAGCTCTGAGGAGTCAGTGTTTAGGAACAGGACATGTCAGCTCTGAGGAGTCAGTGTTTAGGAACAGGACATGTCAGCTCTGAGGAGTCAGTGTTTAGGAACAGGACATGTCAGCTCTGAGGCTCTGAGGAGTCAGTGTTTAGGAACAGGACATGTCAGCTCTGAGGAGTCAGTGTTTAGGAACAGGACATGTCAGCTCTGAGGAGTCAGTGTTTAGGAACAGGACATGTCAGCTCTGAGGAGTCAGTGTTTAGGAACAGGACATGTCAGCTCTGAGGAGTCAGTGTTTAGGAACAGGACATGTCAGCTCTGAGGAGTCAGTGTTTAGGAACAGGACATGTCAGCTCTGAGGCTCTGAGGAGTCAGTGTTTAGGAACAGGACATGTCAGCTTTGAGGCTCTGAGGAGTCAGTGTTTAGGAACAGGACATGTCAGCGGCTCTGAGGAGTCAGTGTTTAGGAACAGGACATGTCAGCTCTGAGGAGTCAGTGTTTAGGAACAGGACATGTCAGCTCTGAGGAGTCAGTGTTTAGGAACAGGACATGTCAGCTCTGAGGAGTCAGTGTTTAGGAACAGGACATGTCAGCTCTGAGGAGTCAGTGTTTAGGAACAGGACATGTCAGCTCTGAGGAGTCAGTGTTTAGGAACAGGACATGTCAGCTCTGAGGAGTCAGTGTTTAGGAACAGGACATGTCAGCTCTGAGGAGTCAGTGTTTAGGAACAGGACATGTCAGCTCTGAGGCCTGAGGAGTCAGTGTTTAGGAACAGGACATGTCAGCTCTGAGGAGTCAGTGTTTAGGAACAGGACATGTCAGCTCTGAGGAGTCAGTGTTTAGGAACAGGACATGTCAGCTCTGAGGCTCTGAGGAGTCAGTGTTTAGGAACAGGACATGTCAGGCTATGTGAGCTCTGAGGAGTCAGTGTTTAGGAACAGGACATGTCAGCTCTGAGGAGTCAGTGTTTAGGAACAGGACATGTCAGCTCTGAGGAGTCAGTGTTTAGGAACAGGACATGTCAGCTCTGAGGAGTCAGTGTTTAGGAACAGGACATGTCAGCTCTGAGGAGTCAGTGTTTAGGAACAGGACATGTCAGCTCTGATGGAGTCAGTGTTTAGGAACAGGACATGTCAGCTCTGAGGAGTCAGTGTTTAGGAACAGGACATGTCAGGCTTTAAGGCTCTGAGGAGTCAGTGTTTAGGAACAGGACATGTCAGCTCTGAGGAGTCAGTGTTTAGGAACAGGACATGTCAGCTCTGAGGCTCTGAGGAGTCAGTGTTTAGGAACAGGACATGTCAGCTCTGAGGAGTCAGTGTTTAGGAACAGGACATGTCAGCTCTGAGGAGTCAGTGTTTAGGAACAGGACATGTCAGCTCTGAGGAGTCAGTGTTTAGGAACAGGACATGTCAGCTCTGAGGAGTCAGTGTTTAGGAACAGGACATGTCAGCTCTGAGGAGTCAGTGTTTAGGAACAGGACATGTCAGCTCTGAGGCTCTGAGGAGTCAGTGTTTAGGAACAGGACATGTCACGCTCTGAGGAGTCAGTGTTTAGGAACAGGACATGTCAGCTCTGAGGAGTCAGTGTTTAGGAACAGGACATGTCAGCTCTGAGGAGTCAGTGTTTAGGAACAGGACATGTCACTCTGAGGCTCTGAGGAGTCAGTGTTTAGGAACAGGACATGTCAGCTCTGAGGCTCTGAGGAGTCAGTGTTTAGGAACAGGACATGTCAGCTCTGAGGCACTGAGGAGTCAGTGTTTAGGAACAGGACATGTCAGCTCTGAGGAGTCAGTGTTTAGGAACAGGACATGTCAGCTCTGAGGAGTCAGTGTTTAGGAACAGGACATGTCAGCTCTGAGGAGTCAGTGTTTAGGAACAGGACATGTCAGCTCTGAGGAGTCAGTGTTTAGGAACAGGACATGTCAGCTCTGAGGAGTCAGTGTTTAGGAACAGGACATGTCAGCTCTGAGGCTCTGAGGAGTCAGTGTTTAGGAACAGGACATGTCAGCTCTGAGGCTCTGAGGAGTCAGTGTTTAGGAACAGGACATGTCAGCTCTGAGGAGTCAGTGTTTAGGAACAGGACATGTCAGCTCTGAGGAGTCAGTGTTTAGGAACAGGACATGTCAGCTTCGGAGCTGAGGAGTCAGTGTTTAGGAACAGGACATGTCAGCTCTGAGGAGTCAGTGTTTAGGAACAGGACATGTCAGCTCTGAGGAGTCAGTGTTTAGGAACAGGACATGTCAGCTCTGAGGAGTCAGTGTTTAGGAACAGGACATGTCAGCTCTGAGGAGTCAGTGTTTAGGAACAGGACATGTCAGCTCTGACTGAGGAGTCAGTGTTTAGGAACAGGACATGTCAGCTCTGAGGAGTCAGTGTTTAGGAACAGGACATGTCAGCTCTGAGGCTCTGAGGAGTCAGTGTTTAGGAACAGGACATGTCAGCTCTGAGGAGTCAGTGTTTAGGAACAGGACATGTCAGCTCTGAGGAGTCAGTGTTTAGGAACAGGACATGTCAGCTCTGAGGAGTCAGTGTTTAGGAACAGGACATGTCAGCTCTGAGGAGTCAGTGTTTAGGAACAGGACATGTCAGCTCTGAGGAGTCAGTGTTTAGGAACAGGACATGTCAGCCTGTCTGAGGAGTCAGTGTTTAGGAACAGGACATGTCAGCTCTGAGGAGTCAGTGTTTAGGAACAGGACATGTCAGCTCTGAGGAGTCAGTGTTTAGGAACAGGACATGTCAGCTCTGGTAGGAGTCAGTGTTTAGGAACAGGACATGTCAGCTCTGAGGAGTCAGTGTTTAGGAACAGGACATGTCAGCTCTGAGGAGTCAGTGTTTAGGAACAGGACATGTCAGCTCTGAGGAGTCAGTGTTTAGGAACAGGACATGTCAGCTCTGAGGCTCTGAGGAGTCAGTGTTTAGGAACAGGACATGTCAGCTCTGAGGCTCTGAGGAGTCAGTGGTTAGGAACAGGACATGTCAGCTCTGAGGAGTCAGTGTTTAGGAACAGGACATGTCAGCTCTTGAGGAGTCAGTGTTTAGGAACAGGACATGTCAGCTCTGAGGAGTCAGTGTTTAGGAACAGGACATGTCAGCTCTGAGGAGTCAGTGTTTAGGAACAGGACATGTCAGCTCTGAGGCTCTGAGGAGTCAGTGTTTAGGAACAGGACATGTCAGCTCTGAGGCTCTGAGAGTCAGTGTTTAGGAACAGGACATGTCAGCTCTGAGGAGTCAGTGTTTAGGAACAGGACATGTCAGCTCTGAGGCTCTGAGGAGTCAGTGTTTAGGAACAGGACATGTCAGCTCTGAGGAGTCAGTGTTTAGGAACAGGACATGTCAGCTCTGAGGAGTCAGTGTTTAGGAACAGGACATGTCAGCTCGAGCTCTGAGGAGTCAGTGTTTAGGAACAGGACATGTCAGCTCTGAGGCTCTGAGGAGTCAGTGTTTAGGAACAGGACATGTCAGCTCTGAGGAGTCAGTGTTTAGGAACAGGACATGTCAGCTCTGAGGCTCTGAGGAGTCAGTGTTTAGGAACAGGACATGTCAGCTCTGAGGAGTCAGTGTTTAGGAACAGGACATGTCAGCTCTGAGGCTCTGAGGAGTCAGTGTTTAGGAACAGGACATGTCAGCTCTGAGGAGTCAGTGTTTAGGAACAGGACATGTCAGCTCTGAGGAGTCAGTGTTTAGGAACAGGACATGTCAGCTCTGAGGAGTCAGTGTTTAGGAACAGGACATGTCAGCTCTGAGGAGTCAGTGTTTAGGAACAGGACATGTCAGCTCTGAGGAGTCAGTGTTTAGGAACAGGACATGTCAGCTCTGAGGAGTCAGTGTTTAGGAACAGGACATGTCAGCTCTGAGGCTCTGAGGAGTCAGTGTTTAGGAACAGGACATGTCAGCTCTGAGGAGTCAGTGTTTAGGAACAGGACATGTCAGCTCTGAGGAGTCAGTGTTTAGGAACAGGACATGTCAGCTCTGAGGGAGTCAGTGTTTAGGAACAGGACATGTCAGCTCTGAGGCTCTGAGGAGTCAGTGTTTAGGAACAGGACATGTCAGCTCTGAGGGAGTCAGTGTTTAGGAACAGGACATGTCAGCTCTGAGGAGTCAGTGTTTAGGAACAGGACATGTCAGCTCTGAGGAGTCAGTGTTTAGGAACAGGACATGTCAGCTCTGAGGAGTCAGTGTTTAGGAACAGGACATGTCAGCTCTGAGGAGTCAGTGTTTAGGAACAGGACATGTCAGCTCTGGAGGAGTCAGTGTTTAGGAACAGGACATGTCAGCTCTGAGGCTCTGAGGAGTCAGTGTTTAGGAACAGGACATGTCAGCTCTGAGGCTCTGAGGAGTCAGTGTTTAGGAACAGGACATGTCAGCTCTGAGGAGTCAGTGTTTAGGAACAGGACATGTCAGCTCTGAGGAGTCAGTGTTTAGGAACAGGACATGTCAGCTCTGAGGCTCTGAGGAGTCAGTGTTTAGGAACAGGACATGTCAGCTCTGAGGCTCTGAGGAGTCAGTGTTTAGGAACAGGACATGTCAGCTCTGAGGAGTCAGTGTTTAGGAACAGGACATGTCAGCTCTGAGGAGTCAGTGTTTAGGAACAGGACATGTCAGCTCTGAGGAGTCAGTGTTTAGGAACAGGACATGTCAGCTCTGAGGAGTCAGTGTTTAGGAACAGGACATGTCAGCTCTGAGGAGTCAGTGTTTAGGAACAGGACATGTCAGCTCTGAGGCTCTGAGGTCAGTGTTTAGGAACAGGACATGTCAGCTCTGAGGAGTCAGTGTTTAGGAACAGGACATGTCAGCTCTGAGGAGTCAGTGTTTAGGAACAGGACATGTCAGCTCTGAGGAGTCAGTGTTTAGGAACAGGACATGTCAGCTCTGAGGAGTCAGTGTTTAGGAACAGGACATGTCAGCTCTGAGGAGTCAGTGTTTAGGAACAGGACATGTCAGCTCTGAGGAGTCAGTGTTTAGGAACAGGACATGTCAGCTCTGAGGAGTCAGTGTTTAGGAACAGGACATGTCAGCTGGCTGAGGAGTCAGTGTTTAGGAACAGGACATGTCAGCTCAGCTCTGAGGAGTCAGTGTTTAGGAACAGGACATGTCAGCTCTGAGGAGTCAGTGTTTAGGAACAGGACATGTCAGCTCTGAGGCTCTGAGGAGTCAGTGTTTAGGAACAGGACATGTCAGCTCTGAGGAGTCAGTGTTTAGGAACAGGACATGTCAGCTCTGAGGAGTCAGTGTTTAGGAATAGGACATGTCAGCTCTGAGGAGTCAGTGTTTAGGAACAGGACATGTCAGCTCTGAGGAGTCAGTGTTTAGGAACAGGACATGTCAGCTCTGAGGAGTCAGTGTTTAGGAACAGGACATGTCAGCTCTGAGGAGTCAGTGTTTAGGAACAGGACATGTCAGCTCTGAGGCTCTGAGGAGTCAGTGTTTAGGAACAGGACATGTCAGCTCTGAGGCTCTGAGGAGTCAGTGTTTAGGAACAGGACATGTCAGCTCTGAGGCTCTGAGGAGTCAGTGTTTAGGAACAGGACATGTCAGCTCTGAGGCTCTGAGGAGTCAGTGTTTAGGAACAGGACATGTCAGCTCTGAGGAGTCAGTGTTTAGGAACAGGACATGTCAGCTCTGAGGAGTCAGTGTTTAGGAACAGGACATGTCAGCTCTGAGGAGTCAGTGTTTAGGAACAGGACATGTCAGCTCTGAGGAGTCAGTGTTTAGGAACAGGACATGTCAGCTCTGAGGAGTCAGTGTTTAGGAACAGGACATGTCAGCTCTGAGGCTCTGAGGAGTCAGTGTTTAGGAACAGGACATGTCAGCTCTGAGGCTCTGAGGAGTCAGTGTTTAGGAACAGGACATGTCAGCTCTGAGGAGTCAGTGTTTAGGAACAGGACATGTCAGCTCTGAGGAGTCAGTGTTTAGGAACAGGACATGTCAGCTCTGAGGAGTCAGTGTTTAGGAACAGGACATGTCAGCTCTGAGGAGTCAGTGTTTAGGAACAGGACATGTCAGCTCTGAGGAGTCAGTGTTTAGGAACAGGACATGTCAGCTCTGAGGAGTCAGTGTTTAGGAACAGGACATGTCAGCTCTGAGGAGTCAGTGTTTAGGAACAGGACATGTCAGCTCTGAGGAGTCAGTATTTAGGAACAGGACATGTCAGCTCTGAGGCTCTGAGGAGTCAGTGTTTAGGAACAGGACATGTCAGCTCTGAGGAGTCAGTGTTTAGGAACAGGACATGTCAGCTCTGAGGAGTCAGTGTTTAGGAATAGGACATGTCAGCTCTGAGGAGTCAGTGTTTAGGAACAGGACATGTCAGCTCTGAGGAGTCAGTGTTTAGGAACAGGACATGTCAGCTCTGAGGAGTCAGTGTTTAGGAACAGGACATGTCAGCTCTGAGGAGTCAGTGTTTAGGAACAGGACATGTCAGCTCTGAGGAGTCAGTGTTTAGGAACAGGACATGTCAGCTCTGAGGAGTCAGTGTTTAGGAACAGGACATGTCAGCTCTGAGGAGTCAGTGTTTAGGAACAGGACATGTCAGCTCTGAGGAGTCAGTGTTTAGGAACAGGACATGTCAGCTCTGAGGCTCTGAGGAGTCAGTGTTTAGGAACAGGACATGTCAGCTCTGAGGAGTCAGTGTTTAGGAACAGGACATGTCAGCTCTGAGGAGTCAGTGTTTAGGAATAGGACATGTCAGCTCTGAGGAGTCAGTGTTTAGGAACAGGACATGTCAGCTCTGAGGAGTCAGTGTTTAGGAACAGGACATGTCAGCTCTGAGGAGTCAGTGTTTAGGAACAGGACATGTCAGCTCTGAGGAGTCAGTGTTTAGGAACAGGACATGTCAGCTCTGAGGCTCTGAGGAGTCAGTGTTTAGGAACAGGACATGTCAGCTCTGAGGCTCTGAGGAGTCAGTGTTTAGGAACAGGACATGTCAGCTCTGAGGCTCTGAGGAGTCAGTGTTTAGGAACAGGACATGTCAGCTCTGAGGCTCTGAGGAGTCAGTGTTTAGGAACAGGACATGTCAGCTCTGAGGAGTCAGTGTTTAGGAACAGGACATGTCAGCTCTGAGGAGTCAGTGTTTAGGAACAGGACATGTCAGCTCTGAGGAGTCAGTGTTTAGGAACAGGACATGTCAGCTCTGAGGAGTCAGTGTTTAGGAACAGGACATGTCAGCTCTGAGGAGTCAGTGTTTAGGAACAGGACATGTCAGCTCTGAGGAGTCAGTGTTTAGGAACAGGACATGTCAGCTCTGAGGAGTCAGTGTTTAGGAACAGGACATGTCAGCTCTGAGGCTCTGAGGAGTCAGTGTTTAGGAACAGGACATGTCAGCTCTGAGGAGTCAGTGTTTAGGAACAGGACATGTCAGCTCTGAGGAGTCAGTGTTTAGGAACAGGACATGTCAGCTCTGAGGAGTCAGTGTTTAGGAACAGGACATGTCAGCTCTGAGGAGTCAGTGTTTAGGAACAGGACATGTCAGCTCTGAGGCTCTGAGGAGTCAGTGTTTAGGAACAGGACATGTCAGCTCTGAGGCTCTGAGGAGTCAGTGTTTAGGAACAGGACATGTCAGCTCTGAGGAGTCAGTGTCTAGGAACAGGACATGTCAGCTCTGAGGAGTCAGTGTTTAGGAACAGGACATGTCAGCTCTGAGGAGTCAGTGTTTAGGAACAGGACATGTCAGCTCTGAGCAGTCAGTGTTTAGGAACAGGACATGTCAGCTCTGAGGCTCTGAGGAGTCAGTGTTTAGGAACAGGACATGTCAGCTCTGAGGCTCTGAGGAGTCAGTGTTTAGGAACAGGACATGTCAGCTCTGAGGCTCTGAGGAGTCAGTGTTTAGGAACAGGACATGTCAGCTCTGAGGAGTCAGTGTTTAGGAACAGGACATGTCAGCTCTGAGGAGTCAGTGTTTAGGAACAGGACATGTCAGCTCTGAGGCTCTGAGGGGTCAGTGTTTAGGAACAGGACATGTCAGCTCTGAGGAGTCAGTGTTTAGGAACAGGACATGTCAGCTCTGAGGAGTCAGTGTTTAGGAACAGGACATGTCAGCTCTGAGGCTCTGAGGAGTCAGTGTTTAGGAACAGGACATGTCAGCTCTGAGGCTCTGAGGAGTCAGTGTTTAGGAACAGGACATGTCAGCTCTGAGGAGTCAGTGTTTAGGAACAGGACATGTCAGTTCTGAGGAGTCAGTGTTTAGGAACAGGACATGTCAGCTCTGATGAGTCAGTGTTTAGGAACAGGACATGTCAGCTCTGAGGAGTCAGTGTTTAGGAACAGGACATGTCAGCTCTGAGGAGTCAGTGTTTAGGAACAGGACATGTCAGCTCTGAGGCTCTGAGGAGTCAGTGTTTAGGAACAGGACATGTCAGCTCTGAGGAGTCAGTGTTTAGGAACAGGACATGTCAGCTCTGAGGCTCTGAGGAGTCAGTGTTTAGGAACAGGACATGTCAGCTCTGAGGAGTCAGTGTTTAGGAACAGGACATGTCAGCTCTGAGGAGTCAGTGTTTAGGAACAGGACATGTCAGCTCTGAGGCTCTGAGGAGTCAGTGTTTAGGAACAGGACATGTCAGCTCTGAGGCTCTGAGGAGTCAGTGTTTAGGAACAGGACACGTCAGCTCTGAGGAGTCAGTGTTTAGGAACAGGACATGTCAGCTCTGAGGAGTCAGTGTTTAGGAACAGGACATGTCAGCTCTGAGGAGTCAGTGTTTAGGAACAGGACATGTCAGCTCTGAGGAGTCAGTGTCTAGGAACAGGACATGTCAGCTCTGAGGCTCTGAGGAGTCAGTGGTTAGGAACAGGACATGTCAGCTCTGAGGCTCTGAGGAGTCAGTGTTTAGGAACAGGACATGTCAGCTCTGAGGCTCTGAGGAGTCAGTGTTTAGGAACAGGACATGTCAGCTCTGAGGAGTCAGTGTTTAGGAACAGGACATGTCAGCTCTGAGGCTCTGAGGAGTCAGTGTTTAGGAACAGGACATGTCAGCTCTGAGGCTCTGAGGAGTCAGTGTTTATGAACAGGACATGTCAGCTCTGAGGAGTCAGTGTTTAGGAACAGGACATGTCAGCTCTGAGGCTCTGAGGAGTCAGTGTTTAGGAACAGGACATGTCAGCTCTGAGGAGTCAGTGTTTAGGAACAGGACATGTCAGCTCTGAGGAGTCAGTGTTTATTAACAGGACATGTCAGCTCTGAGGAGTCAGTGTTTAGGAACAGGACATGTCAGCTCTGAGGAGTCAGTGTTTAGGAACAGGACATGTCAGCTCTGAGGCTCTGAGGAGTCAGTGTTTAGGAACAGGACATGTCAGCTCTGAGGCTCTGAGGAGTCAGTGTTTAAGAACAGGACATGTCAGCTCTGAGGAGTCAGTGTTTAGGAACAGGACATGTCAGCTCTGAGGAGTCAGTGTTTAGGAACAGGACATGTCGGCTCTGAGGCTCTGAGGAGTCAGTGTTTAGGAACAGGACATGTCAGCTCTGAGGAGAGTGTTTAGGAACAGGACATGTCAGCTCTGAGGAGTCAGTGTTTAGGAACAGGACATGTCAGCTCTGAGGAGTCAGTGTTTAGGAACAGGACATGTCAGCTCTGAGGAGTCAGTGTTTAGGAACAGGACATGTCAGCTCTGAGGAGTCAGTGTTTAGGAACAGGACATGTCAGCTCTGAGGAGTCAGTGTTTAGGAACAGGACATGTCAGCTCTGAGGCTCTGAGGAGTCAGTGTTTAGGAACAGGACATGTCAGCTCTGAGGCTCTGAGGAGTCAGTGTTTAGGAACAGGACATGTCAGCTCTGAGGAGTCAGTGTTTAGGAACAGGACATGTCAGCTCTGAGGAGTCAGTGTTTAGGAACAGGACATGTCAGCTCTGAGGAGTCAGTGTTTAGGAACAGGACATGTCAGCTCTGAGGCTCTGAGGAGTCAGTGTTTAGGAACAGGACATGTCAGCTCTGAGGCTCTGAGGAGTCAGTGTTTAGGAACAGGACATGTCAGCTCTGAGGAGTCAGTGTTTAGGAACAGGACATGTTAGCTCTGAGGCTCTGAGGAGTCAGTGTTTAGGAACAGGACATGTCAGCTCTGAGGAGTCAGTGTTTAGGAACAGGACATGTCAGCTCTGAGGCTCTGAGGAGTCAGTGTTTAGGAACAGGACATGTCAGCTCTGAGGAGTCAGTGTTTAGGAACAGGACATGTCAGCTCTGAGGAGTCAGTGTTTAGGAACAGGACATGTCAGCTCTGAGGAGTCAGTGTTTAGGAACAGGACATATCAGCTCTGAGGAGTCAGTGTTTAGGAACAGGACATGTCAGCTCTGAGGAGTCAGTGTTTAGGAACAGGACATGTCAGCTCTGAGGAGTCAGTGTTTAGGAACAGGACATGTCAGCTCTGAGGCTCTGAGGAGTCAGTGTTTAGGAACAGGACATGTCAGCTCTGAGGCTCTGAGGAGTCAGTGGTTAGGAACAGGACATGTCAGCTCTGAGGAGTCAGTGTTTAGGAACAGGACATGTCAGCTCTGAGGAGTCAGTGTTCAGGAACAGGACATGTCAGCTCTGAGGAGTCAGTGTTTAGGAACAGGACATGTCAGCTCTGAGGAGTCAGTGTCTAGGAACAGGACATGTCAGCTCTGAGGCTCTGAGGAGTCAGTGTTTAGGAACAGGACATGTCAGCTCTGAGGCTCTGAGGAGTCAGTGTTTAGGAACAGGACATGTCAGCTCTGAGGAGTCAGTGTTTAGGAACAGGACATGTCAGCTCTGAGACTCTGAGGAGTCAGTGTTTAGGAACAGGACATGTCAGCTCTGAGGAGTCAGTGTTTAGGAACAGGACATGTCAGCTCTGAGGCTCTGAGGAGTCAGTGTTTAGGAACAGGACATGTCAGCTCTGAGGCTCTGAGGAGTCAGTGTTTAGGAACAGGACATGTCAGCTCTGAGGAGTCAGTGTTTAGGAACAGGACATGTCAGCTCTGAGGCTCTGAGGAGTCAGTGTTTAGGAACAGGACATGTCAGCTCTGAGGAGTCAGTGTTTAGGAACAGGACATGTCAGCTCTGAGGAGTCAGTGTTTAGGAACAGGACATGTCAGCTCTGAGGAGTCAGTGTTTAGGAACAGGACATGTCAGCTCTGAGGCTCTGAGGAGTCAGTGTTTAGGAACAGGACATGTCAGCTCTGAGGCTCTGAGGAGTCAGTGTTTAGGAACAGGACATGTCAGCTCTGAGGAGTCAGTGTTTAGGAACAGGACATGTCAGCTCTGAGGAGTCAGTGTTTAGGAACAGGACATGTCAGCTCTGAGGAGTCAGTGTTTAGGAACAGGACATGTCAGCTCTGAGGCTCTGAGGAGTCAGTGTTTAGGAACAGGACATGTCAGCTCTGAGGCTCTGAGGAGTCAGTGTTTAGGAACAGGACATGTCAGCTCTGAGGAGTCAGTGTTTAGGAACAGGACATGTTAGCTCTGAGGCTCTGAGGAGTCAGTGTTTAGGAACAGGACATGTCAGCTCTGAGGAGTCAGTGTTTAGGAACAGGACATGTCAGCTCTGAGGCTCTGAGGAGTCAGTGTTTAGGAACAGGACATGTCAGCTCTGAGGAGTCAGTGTTTAGGAACAGGACATGTCAGCTCTGAGGAGTCAGTGTTTAGGAACAGGACATGTCAGCTCTGAGGAGTCAGTGTTTAGGAACAGGACATATCAGCTCTGAGGAGTCAGTGTTTAGGAACAGGACATGTCAGCTCTGAGGAGTCAGTGTTTAGGAACAGGACATGTCAGCTCTGAGGAGTCAGTGTTTAGGAACAGGACATGTCAGCTCTGAGGCTCTGAGGAGTCAGTGTTTAGGAACAGGACATGTCAGCTCTGAGGCTCTGAGGAGTCAGTGGTTAGGAACAGGACATGTCAGCTCTGAGGAGTCAGTGTTTAGGAACAGGACATGTCAGCTCTGAGGAGTCAGTGTTCAGGAACAGGACATGTCAGCTCTGAGGAGTCAGTGTTTAGGAACAGGACATGTCAGCTCTGAGGAGTCAGTGTCTAGGAACAGGACATGTCAGCTCTGAGGCTCTGAGGAGTCAGTGTTTAGGAACAGGACATGTCAGCTCTGAGGCTCTGAGGAGTCAGTGTTTAGGAACAGGACATGTCAGCTCTGAGGAGTCAGTGTTTAGGAACAGGACATGTCAGCTCTGAGACTCTGAGGAGTCAGTGTTTAGGAACAGGACATGTCAGCTCTGAGGAGTCAGTGTTTAGGAACAGGACATGTCAGCTCTGAGGCTCTGAGGAGTCAGTGTTTAGGAACAGGACATGTCAGCTCTGAGGCTCTGAGGAGTCAGTGTTTAGGAACAGGACATGTCAGCTCTGAGGAGTCAGTGTTTAGGAACAGGACATGTCAGCTCTGAGGCTCTGAGGAGTCAGTGTTTAGGAACAGGACATGTCAGCTCTGAGGAGTCAGTGTTTAGGAACAGGACATGTCAGCTCTGAGGAGTCAGTGTTTAGGAACAGGACATGTCAGCTCTGAGGCTCTGAGGAGTCAGTGTTTAGGAACAGGACATGTCAGCTCTGAGGAGTCAGTGTTTAGGAACAGGACATGTCAGCTCTGATGAGTCAGTGTTTAGGAACAGGACATGTCAGCTCTGAGGCTCTGAGGAGTCAGTGTTTAGGAACAGGACATGTCAGCTCTGAGGAGTCAGTGTTTAGGAACAGGACATGTCAGCTCTGAGGCTCTGAGGAGAGTGTTTAGGAACAGGACATGTCAGCTCTGAGGCTCTGAGGAGTCAGTGTTTAGGAACAGGACATGTCAGCTCTGAGGAGTCAGTGTTTAGGAACAGGACATGTCAGCTCTGAGGAGTCAGTGTTTAGGAACAGGACATGTCAGCTCTGAGGAGTCAGTGTTTAGGAACAGGACATGTCAGCTCTGAGGCTCTGAGGGGTCAGTGTTTAGGAACAGGACATGTCAGCTCTGAGGAGTCAGTGTTTAGGAACAGGACATGTCAGCTCTGAGGAGTCAGTGTTTAGGAACAGGACATGTCAGCTCTGAGGAGTCAGTGTTTAGGAACAGGACATGTCAGCTCTGAGGCTCTGAGGAGTCAGTGTTTAGGAACAGGACATGTCAGCTCTGAGGCTCTGAGGAGTCAGTGTTTAGGAACAGGACATGTCAGCTCTGAGGCTCTGAGGAGTCAGTGTTTAGGAACAGGACATGTCAGCTCTGAGGCTCTGAGGAGTCAGTGTTTAGGAACAGGACATGTCAGCTCTGAGGAGTCAGTGTTTAGGAACAGGACATGTCAGCTCTGAGGAGTCAGTGTTTAGGAACAGGACATGTCAGCTCTGAGGAGTCAGTGTTTAGGAACAGGACATGTCAGCTCTGAGGAGTCAGTGTTTAGGAACAGGACATGTCAGCTCTGAGGAGTCAGTGTTTAGGAACAGGACATGTCAGCTCTGAGGAGTCAGTGTTTAGGAACAGGACATGTCAGCTCTGAGGAGTCAGTGTTTAGGAACAGGACATGTCAGCTCTGAGGAGTCAGTGTTTAGGAACAGGACATGTCAGCTCTGAGGAGTCAGTGTTTAGGAACAGGACATGTCAGCTCTGAGGAGTCAGTGTTTAGGAACAGGACATGTCAGCTCTGAGGCTCTGAGGAGTCAGTGTTTAGGAACAGGACATGTCAGCTCTGAGGCTCTGAGGAGTCAGTGTTTAGGAACAGGACATGTCAGCTCTGAGGAGTCAGTGTTTAGGAACAGGACATGTCAGCTCTGAGGCTCTGAGGAGTCAGTGTTTAGGAACAGGACATGTCAGCTCTGAGGAGTCAGTGTTTAGGAACAGGACATGTCAGCTCTGAGGAGTCAGTGTTTAGGAACAGGACATGTCAGCTCTGAGGCTCTGAGGAGTCAGTGTTTAGGAACAGGACATGTCAGCTCTGAGGAGTCAGTGTTTAGGAACAGGACATGTCAGCTCTGCGGAGTCAGTGTTTAGGAACAGGACATGTCAGCTCTGAGGAGTCAGTGTTTAGGAACAGGACATGTCAGCTCTGAGGAGTCAGTGTTTAGGAACAGGACATGTCAGCTCTGAGGAGTCAGTGTTTAGGAACAGGACATGTCAGCTCTGAGGAGTCAGTGTTTAGGAACAGGACATGTCAGCTCTGAGGCTCTGAGGAGTCAGTGTTTAGGAACAGGACATGTCAGCTCTGAGGCTCTGAGGAGTCAGTGTTTAGGAACAGGACATGTCAGCTCTGAGGCTCTGAGGAGTCAGTGTTTAGGAACAGGACATGTCAGCTCTGAGGAGTCAGTGTTTAGGAACAGGACATGTCAGCTCTGAGGAGTCAGTGTTTAGGAACAGGACATGTCAGCTCTGAGGAGTCAGTGTTTAGGAACAGGACATGTCAGCTCTGAGGAGTCAGTGTTTAGGAACAGGACATGTCAGCTCTGAGGAGTCAGTGTTTAGGAACAGGACATGTCAGCTCTGAGGAGTCAGTGTTTAGGAACAGGACATGTCAGCTCTGAGGAGTCAGTGTTTAGGAACAGGACATGTCAGCTCTGAGGAGTCAGTGTTTAGGAACAGGACATGTCAGCTCTGAGGCTCTGAGGAGTCAGTGTTTAGGAACAGGACATGTCAGCTCTGAGGCTCTGAGGAGTCAGTGTTTAGGAACAGGACATGTCAGCTCTGAGGAGTCAGTGTTTAGGAACAGGACATGTCAGCTCTGAGGAGTCAGTGTTTAGGAACAGGACATGTCAGCTCTGAGGCTCTGAGGAGTCAGTGTTTAGGAACAGGACATGTCAGCTCTGAGGCTCTGAGGAGTCAGTGTTTAGGAACAGGACATGTCAGCTCTGAGGCTCTGAGGAGTCAGTGTTTAGGAACTGGACATGTCAGCTCTGAGGCTCTGAGGAGTCAGTGTTTAGGAACAGGACATGTCAGCTCTGAGGAGTCAGTGTTTAGGAACAGGACATGTCAGCTCTGAGGAGTCAGTGTTTAGGAACAGGACATGTCAGCTCTGAGGCTCTGAGGAGTCAGTGTTTAGGAACAGGACATGTCAGCTCTGAGGAGTCCGTGTTTAGGAACAGGACATGTCAGCTCTGAGGCTCTGAGGAGTCAGTGTTTAGGAACAGGACATGTCAGCTCTGAGGAGTCAGTGTTTAGGAACAGGACATGTCAGCTCTGAGGCTCTGAGGAGTCAGTGTTTAGGAACAGGACATGTCAGCTCTGAGGCTCTGAGGAGTCAGTGTTTAGGAACAGGACATGTCAGCTCTGAGGCTCTGAGGAGTCAGTGTTTAGGAACAGGACATGTCAGCTCTGAGGAGTCAGTGTTTAGGAACAGGACATGTCAGCTCTGAGGAGTCAGTGTTTAGGAACAGGACATGTCAGCTCTGAGGAGTCAGTGTTTAGGAACAGGACATGTCAGCTCTGAGGAGTCAGTGTTTAGGAACAGGACATGTCAGCTCTGAGGAGTCAGTGTTTAGGAACAGGACATGTCAGCTCTGAGGAGTCAGTGTTTAGGAACAGGACATGTCAGCTCTGAGGAGTCAGTGTTTAGGAACAGGACATGTCAGCTCTGAGGAGTCAGTGTTTAGGAACAGGACATGTCAGCTCTGAGGCTCTGAGGAGTCAGTGTTTAGGAACAGGACATGTCAGCTCTGAGGAGTCAGTGTTTAGGAACAGGACATGTCAGCTCTGAGGCTCTGAGGAGTCAGTGTTTAGGAACAGGACATGTCAACTCTGAGGAGTCAGTGTTTAGGAACAGGACATGTCAGCTCTGAGGAGTCAGTGTTTAGGCACAGGACATGTCAGCTCTGAGGCTCTGAGGAGTCAGTGTTTAGGAACAGGACATGTCAGCTCTGAGGAGTCAGTGTTTAGGAACAGGACATGTCAGCTCTGAGGCTCTGAGGAGTCAGTGTTTAGGAACAGGACATGTCAGCTCTGAGGCTCTGAGGAGTCAGTGTTTAGGAACAGGACATGTCAGCTCTGAGGAGTCAGTGTTTAGGAACAGGACATGTCAGCTCTGAGGAGTCAGTGTTTAGTAACAGGACATCAGCTCTGAGGAGTCAGTGTTTAGGAACAGGACATGTCAGCTCTGAGGAGTCAGTGTTTAGGAACAGGACATGTCAGCTCTGAGGAGTCAGTGTTTAGGAACAGGACATGTCAGCTCTGAGGAGTCAGTGTTTAGGAACAGGACATGTCAGCTCTGAGGCTCTGAGGAGTCAGTGTTTAGGAACAGGACATGTCAGCTCTGAGGAGTCAGTGTTTAGGAACAGGACATGTCAGCTCTGAGGCTCTGAGGAGTCAGTGTTTAGGAACAGGACATGTCAGCTCTGAGGCTCTGAGGAGTCAGTGTTTAGGAACAGGACATGTCAGCTCTGAGGAGTCAGTGTTTAGGAACAGGACATGTCAGCTCTGAGGAGTCAGTGTTTAGGAACAGGACATGTCAGCTCTGAGGAGTCAGTGTTTAGGAACAGGACATGTCAGCTCTGAGGAGTCAGTGTTTAGGAACAGGACATGTCAGCTCTGAGGAGTCAGTGTTTAGGAACAGGACATGTCAGCTCTGAGGCTCTGAGGAGTCAGTGTTTAGGAACAGGACATGTCAGCTCTGAGGCTCTGAGGAGTCAGTGTTTAGGAACAGGACATGTCAGCTCTGAGGAGTCAGTGTTTAGGAACAGGACATGTCAGCTCTGAGGAGTCAGTGTTTAGGAACAGGACATGTCAGCTCTGAGGAGTCAGTGTTTAGGAACAGGACATGTCAGCTCTGAGGAGTCAGTGTTTAGGAACAGGACATGTCAGCTCTGAGGAGTCAGTGTTTAGGAACAGGACATGTCAGCTCTGAGGAGTCAGTGTTTAGGAACAGGACATGTCAGCTCTGAGGAGTCAGTGTTTAGGAACAGGACATGTCAGCTCTGAGGAGTCAGTGTTTAGGAACAGGACATGTCAGCTCTGAGGAGAGTGTTTAGGAACAGGACATGTCAGCTCTGAGGAGTCAGTGTTTAGGAACAGGACATGTCAGCTCTGAGGAGTCAGTGTTTAGGAACAGGACATGTCAGCTCTGAGGAGTCAGTGTTTAGGAACAGGACATGTCAGCTCTGAGGAGAGTGTTTAGGAACAGGACATGTCAGCTCTGAGGAGTCAGTGTTTAGGAACAGGACATGTCAGCTCTGAGGAGTCAGTGTTTAGGAACAGGACATGTCAGCTCTGAGGAGAGTGTTTAGGAACAGGATATGTCAGCTCTGAGGAGTCAGTGTTTAGGAACAGGACATGTCAGCTCTGAGGAGTCAGTGTTTAGGAACAGGACATGTCAGCTCTGAGGAGTCAGTGTTTAGGAACAGGACATGTCAGCTCTGAGGAGTCAGTGTTTAAGAACAGGACATGTCAGCTCTGAGGAGTCAGTGTTTAGGAACAGGACATGTCAGCTCTGAGGCTCTGAGGGGTCAGTGTTTAGGAACAGGACATGTCAGCTCCTAGGAGTCAGTGTTTAGGAACAGGACATGTCAGCTCTGAGGAGTCAGTGTTTAGGAACAGGACATGTCAGCTCTGAGGAGTCAGTGTTTAGGAACAGGACATGTCAGCTCTGAGGAGTCAGTGTTTAGGAACAGGACATGTCAGCTCTGAGGAGTCAGTGTTTAGGAACAGGACATGTCAGCTCTGAGGCTCTGAGGAGTCAGTGTTTAGGAACAGGACATGTCAGCTCTGAGGCTCTGAGGAGTCAGTGTTTAGGAACAGGACATGTCAGCTCTAAAGCTCTGAGGAGTCAATGTTTAGGAACAGGACATGTCAGCTCTGAGGAGTCAGTGTTTAGGAACAGGACATGTCAGCTCTGAGGCTCTGAGGAGTCAGTGTTTAGGAACAGGACATGTCAGCTCTGAGGCTCTGAGGAGTCAGTGTTTAGGAACAGGACATGTCAGCTCTGAGGAGTCAGTGTTTAGGAACAGGACATGTCAGCTCTGAGGAGTCAGTGTTTAGGAACAGGACATGTCAGCTCTGAGGCTCTGAGGAGTCAGTGTTTAGGATCAGGACATGTCAGCTCTGAGGCTCTGAGGAGTCAGTGTTTAGGAACAGGACATGTCAGCTCTAAAGCTCTGAGGAGTCAGTGTTTAGGAACAGGACATGTCAGCTCTGAGGAGTCAGTGTTTAGGAACAGGACATGTCAGCTCTAAGGCTCTGAGGAGTCAGTGTTTAGGAACAGGACATGTCAGCTCTGAGGCTCTGAGGAGTCAGTGTTTAGGAACAGGACATGTCAGCTCTGAGGAGTCAGTGTTTAGGAACAGGACATGTCAGCTCTGAGGAGTCAGTGTTTAGGAACAGGACATGTCAGCTCTGAGGCTCTGAGGAGTCAGTGTTTAGGAACAGGACATGTCAGCTCTGAGGCTCTGAGGAGTCAGTGTTTAGGAACAGGACATGTCAGCTCTGAGGCTCTGAGGAGTCAGTGTTTAGGAACAGGACATGTCAGCTCTGAGGCTCTGAGGAGTCAGTGTTTAGGAACAGGACATGTCAGCTCTGAGGAGTCAGTGTTTAGGAACAGGACATGTCAGCTCTGAGGAGTCAGTGTTTAGGAACAGGACATGTCAGCTCTGAGGAGTCAGTGTTTAGGAACAGGACATGTCAGCTCTGAGGAGTCAGTGTTTAGGAACAGGACATGTCAGCTCTGAGGAGTCAGTGTTTAGGAACAGGACATGTCAGCTCTGAGGAGTCAGTGTTTAGGAACAGGACATGTCAGCTCTGAGGAGTCAGTGTTTAGGAACAGGACATGTCAGCTCTGAGGCTCTGAGGAGTCAGTGTTTAGGAACAGGACATGTCAGCTCTGAGGAGTCAGTGTTTAGGAACAGGACATGTCAGCTCTGAGGAGTCAGTGTTTAGGAACAGGACATGTCAGCTCTGAGGCTCTGAGGAGTCAGTGTTTAGGAACAGGACATGTCAGCTCTGAGGCTCTGAGGAGTCAGTGTTTAGGAACAGGACATGTCAGCTCTGAGGCTCTGAGGAGTCAGTGTTTAGGAACAGGACATGTCAGCTCTGAGGAGTCAGTGTTTAGGAACAGGACATGTCAGCTCTGAGGCTCTAAGGAGTCAGTGTTTAGGAACAGGACATGTCAGCTCTGAGGCTCTGAGGAGTCAGTGTTTAGGAACAGGACATGTCAGCTCTGAGGCTCTGAGGAGTCAGTGTTTAGGAACAGGACATGTCAGCTCTGAGGAGTCAGTGTTTAGGAACAGGACATGTCAGCTCTGAGGAGTCAGTGTTTAGGAACAGGACATGTCAGCTCTGAGGAGTCAGTGTTTAGGAACAGGACATGTCAGCTCTGAGGAGTCAGTGTTTAGGAACAGGACATGTCAGCTCTGAGGAGTCAGTGTTTAGGAACAGGACATGTCAGCTCTGAGGAGTCAGTGTTTAGGAACAGGACATGTCAGCTCTGAGGCTCTGAGGGGTCAGTGTTTAGGAACAGGACATGTCAGCTCTGAGGAGTCAGTGTTTAGGAACAGGACATGTCAGCTCTGAGGCTCTGAGGAGTCAGTGTTTAGGAACAGGACATGTCAGCTCTGAGGAGTCAGTGTTTAAGAACAGGACATGTCAGCTCTGAGGAGTCAGTGTTTAGGAACAGGACATGTCAGCTCTGAGGCTCTGAGGGGTCAGTGTTTAGGAACAGGACATGTCAGCTCTGAGGAGTCAGTGTTTAGGAACAGCACATGTCAGCTCTGAGGAGTCAGTGTTTAGGAACAGGACATGTCAGCTCTGAGGAGTCAGTGTTTAAGAACAGGACATGTCAGCTCTGAGGCTCTGAGGGGTCAGTGTTTAGGAACAGGACATGTCAGCTCTGAGGAGTCAGTGTTTAGGAACAGGACATGTCAGCTCTGAGGAGTCAGTGTTTAGGAACAGGACATGTCAGCTCTGAGGAGTCAGTGTTTAGGAACAGGACATGTCAGCTCTGAGGAGTCAGTGTTTAGGAACAGGACATGTCAGCTCTGAGGAGTCAGTGTTTAGGAACAGGACATGTCAGCTCTGAGGCTCTGAGGAGTCAGTGTTTAGGAACAGGACATGTCAGCTCTGAGGCTCTGAGGAGTCAGTGTTTAGGAACAGGACATGTCAGCTCTAAAGCTCTGAGGAGTCAATGTTTAGGAACAGGACATGTCAGCTCTGAGGAGTCAGTGTTTAGGAACAGGACATGTCAGCTCTGAGGCTCTGAGGAGTCAGTGTTTAGGAACAGGACATGTCAGCTCTGAGGAGTCAGTGTTTAGGAACAGGACATGTCAGCTCTGAGGAGTCAGTGTTTAGGAACAGGACATGTCAGCTCTGAGGAGTCAGTGTTTAGGAACAGGACATGTCAGCTCTGAGGCTCTGAGGAGTCAGTGTTTAGGAACAGGACATGTCAGCTCTGAGGCTCTGAGGAGTCAGTGTTTAGGAACAGGACATGTCAGCTCTAAAGCTCTGAGGAGTCAGTGTTTAGGAACAGGACATGTCAGCTCTGAGGAGTCAGTGTTTAGGAACAGGACATGTCAGCTCTGAGGCTCTGAGGAGTCAGTGTTTAGGAACAGGACATGTCAGCTCTGAGGCTCTGAGGAGTCAGTGTTTAGGAACAGGACATGTCAGCTCTGAGGAGTCAGTGTTTAGGAACAGGACATGTCAGCTCTGAGGAGTCAGTGTTTAGGAACAGGACATGTCAGCTCTGAGGCTCTGAAGAGTCAGTGTTTAGGAACAGGACATGTCAGCTCTGAGGCTCTGAGGAGTCAGTGTTTAGGAACAGGACATGTCAGCTCTGAGGCTCTGAGGAGTCAGTGTTTAGGAACAGGACATGTCAGCTCTGAGGCTCTGAGGAGTCAGTGTTTAGGAACAGGACATGTCAGCTCTGAGGAGTCAGTGTTTAGGAACAGGACATGTCAGCTCTGAGGAGTCAGTGTTTAGGAACAGGACATGTCAGCTCTGAGGAGTCAGTGTTTAGGAACAGGACATGTCAGCTCTGAGGAGTCAGTGTTTAGGAACAGGACATGTCAGCTCTGAGGAGTCAGTGTTTAGGAACAGGACATGTCAGCTCTGAGGAGTCAGTGTTTAGGAACAGGACATGTCAGCTCTGAGGAGTCAGTGTTTAGGAACAGGACATGTCAGCTCTGAGGCTCTGAGGAGTCAGTGTTTAGGAACAGGACATGTCAGCTCTGAGGAGTCAGTGTTTAGGAACAGGACATGTCAGCTCTGAGGAGTCAGTGTTTAGGAACAGGACATGTCAGCTCTGAGGCTCTGAGGAGTCAGTGTTTAGGAACAGGACATGTCAGCTCTGAGGAGTCAGTGTTTAGGAACAGGACATGTCAGCTCTGAGGAGTCAGTGTTTAGGAACAGGACATGTCAGCTCTGAGGAGTCAGTGTTTAGGAACAGGACATGTCAGCTCTGAGGAGTCAGTGTTTAGGAACAGGACATGTCAGCTCTGAGGAGTCAGTGTTTAGGAACAGGACATGTCAGCTCTGAGGAGTCAGTGTTTAGGAACAGGACATGTCAGCTCTGAGGAGTCAGTGTTTAGGAACAGGACATGTCAGCTCTGAGGAGTCAGTGTTTAGGACCAGGACATGTCAGCTCTGAGGCTCTGAGGAGTCAGTGTTTAGGAACAGGACATGTCAGCTCTGAGGAGTCAGTGTTTAGGACCAGGACATGTCAGCTCTGAGGCTCTGAGGAGTCAGTGGTTAGGAACAGGACATGTCAGCTCTGAGGAGTCAGTGTTTAGGAACAGGACATGTCAGCTCTGAGGAGTCAGTGTTCAGGAACAGGACATGTCAGCTCTGAGGAGTCAGTGTTTAGGAACAGGACATGTCAGCTCTGAGGCTCTGAAGAGTCAGTGTTTAGGAACAGGACATGTCAGCTCTGAGGAGTCAGTGTTTAGGAACAGGACATGTCAGCTCTGAGGAGTCAGTGTTTAGGAACAGGACATGTCAGCTCTGAGGAGTCAGTGTTTAGGAACAGGACATGTCAGCTCTGAGGAGTCAGTGTTTAGGAACAGGACATGTCAGCTCTGAGGAGTCAGTGTTTAGGAACAGGACATGTCAGCTCTGAGGAGTCAGTGTTTAGGAACAGGACATGTCAGCTCTGAGGCTCTGAGGGGTCAGTGTTTAGGAACAGGACATGTCAGCTCTGAGGCTCTGAGGAGTCAGTGGTTAGGAACAGGACATGTCAGCTCTGAGGAGTCAGTGTTTAGGAACAGGACATGTCAGCTCTGAGGCTCTGAGGAGTCAGTGTTTAGGAACAGGACATGTCAGCTCTGAGGCTCTGAGGAGTCAGTGTTTAGGAACAGGACATGTCAGCTCTGAGGCTCTGAGGAGTCAGTGTTTAGGAACAGGACATGTCAGCTCTGAGGCTCTGAGGAGTCAGTGTTTAGGAACAGGACATGTCAGCTCTGAGGAGTCAGTGTTTAGGAACAGGACATCATCACTGAGTAACACTCTTCATATTTTCCAGCATGGTGGTGGATGCATCATGTTATGGGTGTGCTTGTCATGGTGGTGGATGCATCATGTTATGGGTGTGCTTGTCATCGGCAAGGACTAGGGAGTTTTTTTGGGTACAAATAAATGGAATGGGGTGTGGTTTTGGCGTTGTACTGAGCTGGTTTTTGGTGTTCTCCTGCCAACTTCATCTATATTCTTGTTCTCTATCCATTTAAATCCTCGTAACACGAACAGCAATTCCCTTGGACAATTTCAGGCGTACTGTATCTACAACCATTATGAAACGACTCAAGAAGAACAACTCGCAACGACAACGTGCTCCAGGCTATGCCAGTTAGTCCTGCTCAGCTAGCCCCTTACACCACGAAGAGTCCGACATGGCAACCAGCGATGTCGACGACCTAATCCAGAATCAGAGCAAAGTGGTCTTGGAAGGAATCTCTGCCATTAGGGCAGACTTTTCTACCAAACTCTAAGGTGTCCTGACAGGGATTAGTGAAGTTAAATGTGACATTCAGGCCTACTCCACGTGCTTGTGTAACAGGTCAAAGAATTACAGATTTTTGCAACCGTTCATTTTCTATTTTTTATTTTATTTTGTGAGTTGATTTCACCAAAATATTGTATTGTTCAGCATTTCGTGTAGTCTACAGATATTGGGAGAGTTAGTTGTGTAAGTGCGCCCTCTAGAGTGTTGGTTTGGTTATATTCGGAGGGGTGTCATGCTTTTCTCAGTCTGCATTGTACTCGACTGAGAGAGGTATGTGTTCACTTCGGCGTGATATAAACTTGATATACCTGTTAAAACTAAAACGTTTCAGTGCACATAGTAACTTGTATGTATATTATATGATGAGTGTACGTACATTTAATCAAGCTGTGTCGTGAATTTAGCTATTTTTGAGAGTTTGAGAAATTGCTAAGTTAGCTAACCTCGTGTTTTGTTTAGCTGTAAGTTAGCGATCGTCATTCTATCCTCTTGTGTTGAAGCCCACGTTTCGTTGTTCTTTTTATGTTAGGCGGATTCTGGTCGAGGGTAGAGTTTTGAACATTTTCTCTCCTTGATGTTGAACAGGTATGTATTCCCTATATCAGGTTAAAAATATGTGTTCATTTAAAATGTTTTCATGTATTGATTAGTGTTTAATGGCACTGGAAAGCTCAAATGTGAAGGATTACATGTTGCTTCGTGCATATTACTGTATGTATTACCTATTTGAAAGATGGTTTATGTCATGTTGCACAGTATTAATGTAAAGGCTAAAAGCTCAGAGTTTTGGCAGAGATAACATGCAATATGACACATACATAAGATATACACCAGATGCGATGTTTATTTTCCAATTATGTTGTATTTTATTCCTTGTATTTTTGAATGTGATTATATTCAGTCTGCATTGTACTCGACTGAGAGAGGCGGATTCTGGTCGAGGGTAGAGTTTTGAACATTTTCTCTCCTTGATGTTGAACAGATTGAGAGAGTTGTACACAATAAAGTGCCTTCAAGTACGCCAGTGTCTTGTCTTCAGTGCACCGGAACACAACGCAGTAGTCGGCAACGAGCAGACCGCGCCGGCTACATTGGTGCCGTGACCCGGATATCTTCGCTTCAGATCATCGCCAGGGTGATCGCCGGTGGTTGCTGTGACGAGTAGGAACCTCTTCGGAACATTGACAAGTATAAGGGCAAACATTAATGTGTAAATTGTAGCTCTTAATTGCTTACCTCAGCTACTTCTATCATTTTACATTTTTTTTTTCATATTCACATGTTCTGGTGATTCACATATCATTACCATAGTCTATTACAACTTTCTATTAAAAAAAATAAAATGACTGATGGTAAGGATGCGCAGACACCATTTAGTGTTGGAGATGCTGCAGGGGTAAGCCTGGGGAGGGGCAGGTTTATGAGTAGGGTGGAGAGCACGCCGGTTAGGGGTGCTGGTATACTAGGCAGACCTGTACTCTCGTCCACACGCTTACGCACTGATGAATATTCCCCCGCACCACACATGAGTAGCTTAAGAGATGCTCCAGACAATGCAAGCAGCGTTAGTTCAGTGGGCCGTCCTGCATTTTCATACACTCACACCCAAACAGATGAACATTCTCCACGTCAGCCAGTGTCTAGTGCACATGTGAGTTCTGCAGACCTAGGGAGTCTCATCAAACAGTTAGCTCATGAAATAGGAGAGAACATTGCTAGCCAATTACAGAGATCTGTTGGTAGTGCAGATAACCAAACCACTCCTACGCCTAGCCTGAACTTAGGATATGGACAGTCTGATTTGAACATGACAGGAGTAAAGTTAGTCATGAAGACAGATGTCAAAGAGCCGCCGTACTTCAGGGGTGATGGAACAGACAAACACACAGTGCATGAGTGGGAAGAGATTATGAGCGTTTACCTGAATAAGAGGGGTGTACACCCGCAAGAGCACTCCCAAGAGATAATGTCAAGACTAATGGGAAAGGCTAGAGACATTGTTAAAGTTACCCTGCGCAGTATGCCATCGCTGCAGCCAGCTGAGAACTCCAAGCTCGTCTTTGATATTCTGAAACAACATTTCAGTGAGTTAACCTACTCATCTATGCCTTTAGCAGATTTCTATAACACACTTCCTCTGGCCGGAGAAAGTCCCATGGACTATTGGATACGCTTGAACAAGGCTGTGGATGTCGCAGATGAGTGTCTGAGAAGGCAGGGGCGAAACATTGAGGACCCCTCTCACGAAGTCACAATGATGCTGGTGAAACACTGTCCCGACCCCGCTCTTGCAAGTGTCCTAAAGTGCAAAACAGCTGAAAAGTGGACAGCAAATGAGATTCAGGAACACCTCGTTGAACATCAGAGAGAGGCTAGAACAATGTGTCAAGCCAAATCTTATCGGCCAAAGAACATTGGTGCACATGCTCAGGCATTAACGACAGAGACAGTCGCTGCTGAAAACCCAACAGACCTTACTGGTTACCCAAAGGCAATGGGGCTTCCATCCTCTCCTCAGACAGAGAGCATCTGCATGCAGTCTCTCATTGGCTTGCTGGACCGTGTGCTAGAGCAGACGGCACACACAACAGCAGTCGTGCCACCAAGCAGGGGGCCAGCAGCCATTGTTCAGAGTAGATGTAAAGTCTGTCAGTCTGCCGAACATTCAACTACTGCACACTGTAGACAGGCTAACCTCTGTATGGGCTGTTACAAGCCCGGCCACTGGAAGAGAGAATGCCAACAGCGCCGGCCAAGAATTAACGTTCAGCCACAGGTAGCGCACACACCACCTAACTCTGAGCAAGTTGGAGCCAGTTTAAACTAGATAGCTCACATACGGAAAGGGGATGTGTGAGCGTTGAAGATTCAACCCTTGAAGAAAGTGAAGAATTTAAGGAGATGTATGTCAATGTCTATAAAGCAATGTCTGATAATTGCACGGTAATTGTTCAGAATATTCACAGAGTTGAGACGTTCAGTGAGTTATTTCACGCACCGGTGACAGTTAATGGCTGTGCTCAGTTGCAAGGGCTCCTCGATACAGGCTCAATGGCCTGCACGATAAGTGAAGAGGCAGAGCAGAGACTACTATCGGATAGCGTCTTGACCCCACATCAAGAACTCTCACAGCATATCATCCTTGTTGGCTGTGGAGGAGTACAAGTGCGCCCCAAGTGCATGTATGACATGGAACTAAGTCTGTATGGGGTAAGGTGCATGGTCCCAGTTCTGGTGATCACTGGTCAGAAAGACGACATAATAGTAGGCACCAACATGTTGAAACGTGTACTGCATCAGCTGAAAAACGAGAACAGTTATTGGACACTTATCTCGAGCAACACAAAAGGGTCTCCAGATGGCGAACAGTTTCTAGAAATGATGACCAGTCTCACAAGATGGAGGGGTGAAGATGTCCCAGGAAAAGTAGGGACAGTGAAGCTAACTCAGGCGGTGACTCTCCTTCCCAAACAAGAGTACCTGCTGTGGGGAAGACTGCCAAGTAATATACCCAAGTCACCTGGGAGTACAGTTATGGTGGAGCCTACAACCTCCAGGTGCGTGCCTCGGGGCATTATGGTGGGGAGAGTGGTAACACCGCTATGGGGAGATGGCTGGACTCCCATGAAAATCACTAATATCTCAGACAAACCACTCACACTGAAAAGGAACAGCAAGCTTGCGGACGTCTCTACTTGTGTTGCAGCTGAAGATCTCACACTGTTCCAGGGTTCCTGTCAGAGTGATGCTGGCTCTGTTGGAGTGACTCATGTGAAACAGGACGACAACGGTGACCTGAAAGACAGACTGCAGAAGTCTGGTCTAGGAAATGTCGACATTGATCATTGTGAAGCGAGCCCCTCCACCAAGCTCCAACTTGTGACATTGCTGGAGAAATATCAGGATATATTTTCAAAGCATAATCTTGACTGTGGAGAAGCCAAGGGCTTTGCCCATAGGATCCGCCTCACTGACGACCGTCCCTTCCGTCTTCCATATCGCAGAGTGCCGCCAGCTCACTATCAAAAGCTGTGCCAAGTTCTCACCGAGATGGAGGAACAGGAAATCATACGGAAATCAATGAGTGAATATGCTTCTCCACTCGTGATGGTTTGGAAGAAAAATGGCGACCTCCGGATATGCACAGACTTTCGATGGCTGAATGCAAGAACTATCAAGGATGCTCATCCTTTGCCCCATCAATCGGACTGCTTGGCTGCCCTTGGCGGTAATGCTGTCTTCAGCACCATGGACCTCACGTCTGGATTTTATAACTTGCCCATGCATGAGGAGGACAAAAAGTATACCGCCTTCACAACACCATTAGGCCTGCACGAGTATAACAGAATGCCACAGGGGCTTTGCAACAGTCCAGCGTCCTTCATGAGGATGATGATGAGTATCTTTGGCGATCTTAACTTCAGCAGTCTCTTGTGCTACCTAGATGATCTCTTGATATTTGCCCCCAATGAACAGCAGGCCCTCAGCAGATTAGAGGTTGTTTTCCAGAGGCTACGGGAGCACAATCTAAAGTTGAGTCCCAAAAAATGCCATCTGTTGCGGAGATCTGTGAAGTTTCTCGGACACATCGTTGACAGTGACGGTGTTGCTGTTGACCCAGAGAAGGTCGAGGTCATCACCAAAATGTCAAAGAGGGACTTGATGGAAGATGATGGCTGCACTCCTTCAGTTCGCAGAGTGAAGTCGTTCCTGGGGATGGTATTTTATTACCAACACTACATACCAAATTGCTCCTCCATCGCAAAACCCCTGTTTGCTCTCACAGCTGGCCAGAAACGGAGAGGAAAGGCCGGGAAGTACAGTCAGAATGCGGGAGTCTACAGAAAGCTCAAACCTGCGGATTGGACCCTTGACTGCGATTCCGCTTTCGCCGGCCTTAAGGGGAAGCTCCTGAATTGTGTGGTCCTTAGCCATCCAGACTTTTCTAAGTCCTTGGTTCTGTCCATTGATGCGTCTCTTGATGGCCTTGGGGCAGTTCTGTCCCAGATACCAGAAGGAGAAACGAAGGCACGCCCGATCGCCTTTGCCAGCAAGACCCTCACTGGCTCACAAAAGAGGTATCCTGCTCACCGACTGGAGTTCTTGGCGCTCAAATGGAGTGTTTGTGAAAAATTCAGCCACTGGTTGAAAGGCCACACTTTTACAGTGTGGACCGACAATAATCCTTTGACCTATATAATGACCAAACCAAAACTTGACGCTTGCGAACAGAGGTGGGTGGCAAAGCTTTCCCCCTACACCTTCAGTATCAAACACATTCCTGGGGTAAAGAACATTGTGGCAGATGCCCTGAGTAGAGATCAGTTTGCTAAATCAGTGAGCCAAAGGTTGATCAGTGAGCCCTATGGAAGTCTTTTGGCCGAGGCGGAGGGAACCAAAGAGGAGAAAGTCCAAGATCTCTTCCGGAGTAAGACCCAGTGTCTCCAGGCACTTGATGCAGGGTGCTGTGTAACTATGGACCCCACTCAAGACAGGCTGGCCGGCAGTCAAGAACCCTCTCATGTGAAATCTGCTTGTGAAGCTCATGTAGAGTGGGAAAGGGGAGCAGAGATAAGAGCAACACAGTTTCTCAATGTTCTTCCCCAGGTGGTGCCCTCAGAACAAGACACACTTCCAGCCCTCTCCATCGGCGAGCTGAGGCACAGCCAGGAAATAGATCCAGTTATCAGGGAAGTCCTGCCACTCATTCAGAGGGGTGAGCCACCACCTAGGCGAGGGAGGAGGAGGTTAGCTCTTACGACCCAGACACTGTGCAGGCAGTGGCATCATCTAAAAGTCCAGGACGGAGTCCTATATAGGGTAACCAAAGACCCATTAAGCAGAGAGAAGAGGTATCAGTTTGTGCTGCCTGCTAGCTTGAAGGCCAAAGCTCTCGCTGGTGTGCATGATTTCGCTGGGCATCAAGGGCAGGCTAGAACAGCACACCTCGCCCGACAGCGTTTCTTCTGGCCGCAAATGGGAAGAGACATCAAGGAATATGTGAAATGCTGCCAACGCTGTATCCTTGCAAAGACCCCTGAACCAGCTGCCCGAGCTCCCTTGGAGAGCATTCGCACTTCGGCACCCATGGAGCTGGTGTGCATTGATTTTTGGAGTGCTGAGGACTGTAAGCAAAGATCTGTCGATGTGTTAGTCATAACAGACCACTTTACAAAATTGGCTCATGCCTTTCCCTGCATAAACCAAACTGCAAAGCAAATAGCAAAGAAGTTATGGGATAACGTATTCTGCATCTACGGTTTCCCAGAGCGAATACATTCTGATCAAGGGGCCAATTTTGAAAGCAAACTCATAGCTGAACTCCTCAGCCTCACAGGGACTATGAAAACACACACAACAGCATACCATCCCATGGGAAATGGGCAAACCGAAAGGTTCAATAGGACACTTGGCAGTATGTTGCGTGCCCTACCCCTGACAGCTAAGCAACACTGGGCCCAACAGATACAGACTTTGACTTTTGCGTATAATGCCACCACTCATGAAACAACTGGATATCCTCCATTCTATTTGATGTATGGTCGAGTCCCCAGACTCCCAGTAGACATGGTCTTCAAACAAGTCTTGAGGGATCCAGTCGTGGTGAATTATAAGACCTATGCAGAGAAACTGATGGCAAACCTCCATGTGGCTGCCGACATAGCTCAGCAGCATGCGAGGAAAGGACAGCAACATCAAGCTGATGGCTACAACAAGAGAGTTCGTGGAACCCACTTGAACGTTGGCGACCGAGTTTTGTTAGCTAATAAAGCAGAGAGAGGGAAGAGGAAGTTAGCGGATAAGTGGGAAGCCACTATGTATACCATCATAGACCGGAACCCTCAGACTCACGTTTACAAAGTCAGAGACGAAAGTGGGAAAACAAAAGTTGTTCATCGGAATTTGATGTTGGACGTGAGCTTCTTGCCCATGCCAGAACTAAGCGATGAAGAGATGAATGGAGCTGCCTCGGATGTGGCCAGTGAGTTTCAGCCTCCTTCTGTTGATGCTTTGAGTGGCCTAGCAGTAGATGCTTCTGAGGACCGTACATGTTCGTGGTTAAACGCATCCTCTGACTCTGAGTCTATTGGAGAAGCTGATGAGTCTGAGATGGAGAATGAGATGCCCCACTCTCTGTCCAGGAAGTCTGTTCAACTGACACCCACGAGAGCCCAGTCTAAAGAGGTCAGAGGCCAAGGGGAAAATGAATACTCACCTGTGAGAGACTTGTCGGATTCCAGTGACCCCCCTGATTTGCACATGACTGACACTGACTCTGTTGCCCCAATTGATGTTCCTGACTTAGATGAGACAGGGTCTTCGGACGTCAATTCACCTGTTACACTGATTGATAGTCAGATACCCTCCCAAGTACAAGGGTTTGAAAGTCAGGTTGTCAGAACACGTACTGGCAGGGTTGTTAAGGCAGTCGACCGCTTGATAGAGAACATGGTGCAAAAACCACTCACCAAGGGTTTTGTTACAGGAGTCAGAAGGTCACTGTCTTTCCGTTCTTTATTTTAGATACATTTTTGAGATTAAGATATTTTTCTTTATTACCAGTAGTATGACCTGAGTCATGAGATGTTCATAATGGAGGGAAAGTGTTCCAAGATTTCATATGATGTATAAGGCATCATATTCACTAGAAGGGGCAGTAGCCTGATCAACTGCTGTTTTCTTTTAACTTACTTTGTAAGTAGCTTTATACGCTGTATATGGGAAATGGAGTCCCAGGGCTATCTTGGACCAAGTGGACAAGAGTTTTATTCTATATGTTTTTGGTTATTTTCCACCCTCGAAGTGTGAAGGATTTTGGTGAAATTAAAGAGGGGTGAATGTAACAGGTCAAAGAATTACAGATTTTTGCAACCGTTCATTTTCTATTTTTAATTTTATTTTGTGAGTTGATTTCACCAAAATATTGTATTGTTCAGCATTTTGTGTAGTCTACAGATATTGGGAGAGTTAGTTGTGTAAGTGCGCCCTCTAGAGTGTTGGTTTGGTTATATTCGGAGGGGTGTCATGCTTTTCTCAGTCTGCATTGTACTCGACTGAGAGAGGTATGTGTTCACTTCGGCGTGATATAAACTTGATATACCTGTTAAAACTAAAACGTTTCAGTGCACATAGTAACTTGTATGTATATTATATGATGAGTGTACGTACATTTAATCAAGCTGTGTCGTGAATTTAGCTATTTTTGAGAGTTTGAGAAATTGCTAACTTAGCTAACCTCGTGTTTTGTTTAGCTGTAAGTTAGCGATCGTCATTCTATCCTCTTGTGTTGAAGCCCACGTTTCGTTGTTCTTTTTATGTTAGGCGGATTCTGGTCGAGGGTAGAGTTTTGAACATTTTCTCTCCTTGATGTTGAACAGGTATGTATTCCCTATATCAGGTTAAAAATATGTGTTCATTTAAAATGTTTTCATGTATTGATTAGTGTTTAATGGCACTGGAAAGCTCAAATGTGAAGGATTACATGTTGCTTCGTGCATATTACTGTATGTATTACCTATTTGAAAGATGGTTTATGTCATGTTGCACAGTATTAATGTAAAGGCTAAAAGCTCAGAGTTTTGGCAGAGATAACATGCAATATGACACATACATAAGATATACACCAGATGCGATGTTTATTTTCCAATTATGTTGTATTTTATTCCTTGGATTTTTCAATGTGATTATATTCAGTCTGCATTGTACTCGACTGAGAGAGGCGGATTCTGGTCGAGGGTAGAGTTTTGAAAATTTTCTCTCCTTGATGTTGAACAGATTGAGAGAGTTGTACACAATAAAGTGCCTTCAAGTACGCCAGTGTCTTGTCTTCAGTGCACCGGAACACAACGCAGTAGTCGGCAACGAGCAGACCGCGCCGGCTACACTTGGACGAAGCAGAGGAACGTATTAGCACAGTGGAAAATATTGTCCTCACTGTCAAAACCACAACAGAAAAGTTGGAAAAACAGTTGGCCGACCTTACTTCAAAACTAAGCTCGCTCGAGAACCACCATAGGAGGTCAAACTTGAGACTGATTAATTTACCCGAAAAATAGGAAAATGGTGACTCAGTTGCGTTTCTCGAGAGATGGCTGCCGATGCAGTGGGGCCGAACATTTTCCCGGACCCCCCTGCGCATTGAAAGTGCCCATCAGCTTCCGGCTCCTACATGCCTGAGAAGCCACCCCTCTCTCCAAGTCCTTATCATGACGTTTCTCAACTTTTCAAGACAAAGTCAGAGTGATGCAAAAAAGCCAAGGGCAAGGTGATTATACGGGGACCAAGAGATCACGTTCTTCAGTGAACTATCTGCGGACCTGCACCGAAAAAGAAAAGGCTACGATGGGGTCAAACGCCAACTCCGGTAGCTCAACATTGCCTATGGAATAGCCTTCCCAGCTAAACTACGTCTGACTTACATTGGACGGCCACACGAGTTTGAATCTCCCACCTAAACTGCGGATTCATCCAGGGCATACAACGTGAGTTTTCTTCCAAGTCATGTTGCCCCTGTGATGTTTACCACCACTCTGGACTATGGAGAATTAAACTATAGATTATGTGATTGTCGATAAGATAGCTCGCTAACCAATCAATTTATTAGCTGCTCGCTAGCATAACAGTTAAGTGAATAACATAGCGAGCTAGCCCACTCAAAGTTTTCTTATTTTATTTGTAGCCTGTTTGTGCTTATCAATTAGCTACGTTTCTTCCATATGTCAGGCGTGATAGCTGTCAATTGAACTTTGGACGTCAAAGTTATGTTTATTTTTGTTATGTTAAATCATTCTCTTCCATTGGAATACATGGGACACCGTAAAATGCCGGTGAAATGTTTAACACCATGTCAACGGACACGAAATGGCTATCGATACCTCATTTATTTAGCCAGTGAGCCAGCCATAACATTGCGGGATCTTATTCATTTATGTTGCACCACTGAGAAGCTTCCGGACTAAATAAAGTTGTAAAAGTTCGGATCATATTGCAGACGAGACATTCTCGTCTGCAAAGGGCCTTTGGGTGGCATAATATTCAACGGTATATCTCTTTCTCTCGTAGCCTATTCAATTCTGGTCTTTGATTATCTTTTGGGTTTAAAAGCTATCATGGTATACGTTAATGCTATATGTATATGAGCCATTTGGTTACTTGGTACTACAAACCCTGTGTTGCGGATCATTTACAACTATTTCGGACTGTCCATACAGTAATGTTAGTCTCGGGCTTCACTAAATAACGTTACTGTTTTTACCTTTTCAAACTAAGGCTACCTGATATTTCACAAAGCATGTTGCGAGATATGCCGTTTGTTTTGTTGGTGAGGAGAAATGCCCGAGAGATGGCAGGAGACATTTCGTTTTGTTTAGCGTCACTTAGGTTAGACTCCTCCGTTTACAGGATCTGTCGTCCACCAGAATGCACTGTATGATTAGGGGGAGGTGGGACGGGAAGCTTTGGATGTCTTGGTTAGGGAGACAGGGGAATGGGGTTCAGTGTTTTACTGTTTGTTTGTTTCAACAGATCTTTACATATTTTCCTCACTACAAAATACTAATGCGGTCCTGGTGGTTACTAAACATATTTTAGATATGCGTTTATGCTATAGCTTATTCCATGTTTACATCGTTGGTTAAATGACTTCAAATGCAAAACTGAAATGTACTTTGTGGAATGTCCGTGGAGTTTGTAAACTATCCAAGCTTGAACAGGTTATTACTGGGCTTAAACAACTTCATTCATCTATTGTGTTCCTACAAGAAACTCACTTGTTGAAGGATGAGCTACTTAAAAGTATGCAGGAGATGGCCAGGGCAAGTGATTGGCATCCTGTTTCTCCTTTCATTCTCATGGTGTTATGGTTTTAATTCACAAATCTGTTCAGTTTCAAGTGGATCATATTATAACTGATACAGCTGGTAGATACATTTTGAAACGGGAAACTCTTTTCAATCAGCGTATTAATCTGGTTAATGTTTATGATCCTAATGATGATAATCCCAAATTCTTTGATAATTTATTTATATTGATAGCCTCCCTTCCTGGTAAAGTCCTAATGGCAGGGATTTTTAAATGCACTCTTGATCCACGTCTAGATCACTCCTCAGGTTTAGACACTTCCCACTCGCAGAGTAGAAAGAAATTACAGCATTTCATTAAGGACTTAAATGTATGTGATCCATGGAGGACTCAGAACCCGAGTAAAAGGCAGTATTCATGTTACTCGTCGACAATTAAATAATATTCTCGTATAAACTGCTTTTTTAGTTTCTTGCTCATTGCTTCCCAATTGAGCAGGAAGTGAATATGATGGTATTGTTCTGAGCGACCGTTCCTCTGTGTCATTATTCTATTGAGTACCACAGTATGAGTCATAATACCCATAAACCTAGCGGTAAAACCAGGAAATGGTTCCAAACATTTTTCCACCATTACTTTTTCCGTAGGGGATTTTAGAACTACTTCACATAAGGTCTGTGTTTCGTGCGGGCTTACCCTGGCGTGACGTTTCGATAACCGCGCAAATCTTGCTTTAATCACTCTTACTCTGAAGCCTGATAAATCCCCAACAAAATGTGAAAGTTACAGACAGATTTCTCTTCTGAACTCCAGCTAAAACATTATTTCTAAAGCCAGGAGATTGGAAAGAGTGTTCCTATATCTAATACACAAAGACCAAAATGGCTTTCTAAAAAAAGTCAAGGTTTTACCAATGTGGGGAGGGTACTGAACATAGGTGCATGTGTGAAGGATCCCCTGATACTGCCATACTCTCCCATGTGTGAAGGATCCTCTGATACTGCCATACTCTCCCATGTGTGAAGGATTCCCTGATACTGCCATACTCTCCCATGTGTGAAGGATTCCCTGATACTGCCATACTCTCCCATGTGTGAAGGATTCCCTGATACTGCCATACTCTCCCTTGTGTGAAGGATTCCCTGATACTGCCATACTCTCCCTTGTGTGAAGGATTCCCTGATACTGCCATACTCTCCCATGTGTGAAGGATCCCCTGATACTGCCATACTCTCCCATGTGTGATGGATCCCCTGATACTGCCATACTCTCCCATGTGTGAAGGATCCCCTGATACTGCCATACTCTCCCATGTGTGAAGGATCCCCTGATACTGCCATACTCTCCCATGTGTGAAGGATCCCCTGATACTGCCATACTCTCCCATGTGTGAAGGATCCCCTGATACTGCCATACTCTCCCATGTGTGAAGGATCCCCTGATACTGCCATACTCTCCCATGTGTGAAGGATCCCCTGATACTGCCATACTCTCCCATGTGTGAAGGGTCCCCTGATACTGCCATACTCTCCCATGTGTGAAGGATCCCCTGATACTGCCATACTCTCCCATGTGTGAAGGATCCCCTGATACTGCCATACTCTCCCATGTGTGAAGGATCCTCTGATACTGCCATACTCTCCCATGTGTGAAGGATCCCCTGATACTGCCATACTCTCCCATGTGTGAAGGATCCCCTGATACTGCCATACTCTCCCATGTGTGAAGGATCCCCTGATACTGCCATACTCTCCCATGTGTGAAGGATCCCCTGATACTGCCATACTCTCCCATGTGTGAAGGATCCCCTGATACTGCCATACTCTCCCATGTGTGAAGGATCCCCTGATACTGCCATACTCTCCCATGTGTGAAGGATCCCCTGATACTGCCATACTCTCCCATGTGTGAAGGATCCCCTGATACTGCCATACTCTCCCAAATTAACTTATATAGTGAAAAAGAAAGCCCCAGAGTTTCATGATATTTGGGATCTGTCCTTTGAATTTTTGCAAACCGGTGACATTGTACATTTACATTTTACATTTAAGTCATTTAGCAGACGCTCTTATCCAGAGCGACTTACAGTTAAGTGCATACATTACTTTATTATTTTTTTATACCCCCCGTGGGAATCGAACCCACAACCCTGGCGTTGCAAACGCCATGCTCTACAAACTGAGCTACATCCCCTGCCGGCCATTCCCTCCCCTACCCTAGATGAAATGGTAAATTGCCATTTCATACCATTTCAACTCCCCTTTGGTAAATTGCCATTTAATAATAATAATAATTTTCATTTCCATTTCATTTCAGAAGTGAAAAATATTTAGTGCATCTTGCTTATCTGAATGATTCAAATGTGCCTTTCCTTAAGATAAGAGAAATGCATTTGTCAGATTTTTATTGAGGGCTTCAAAGCTAATATTAGCTTGACTGTGTCTTTAAATCCCCACCCCCTAAGGCAAACAGAGGGCAGAGTCATAAGGCCTCGTATCTAACGCACACACTTTCACTTTCTCTTTCTCTCGCTCTCATTTTCTTTCTGTGAACGGTGAACGCGACACTTTCAGCTCCAGAATGGCTACATCTTCCTCTGCCCTGTCCGACCACCTCTGCTGCTCCATCTGTACAGATATCTTCACTGACCCTGTGTCTCTCAGCTGCCAGCACACCTTCTGTAAGAGATGTCTTGAACAGATCCTGGAGGCTGGACTCCGTCCCCGCTGCCCTGAGTGTAGAGCTCTGGTCACGGACAGAAACTTCCAGATCAACAGACTGGCTAAGAACATGGCGGACCAGCTGAGACTGGAGCAGACCAGAGGACAAAGATCTACAGCTGAGAGAGGAGGCGAGTGTGCTGAGCACGGAGAAGCGATGAAGCTGTTCTGTGTGACAGACAGTAAGCTGATCTGTCTGGTCTGTAAGGAGGGGAGAGACCACAGAGGACACACGTTCAAACCTTTGAGAGAGGCACAGGAGGATCTGATGACAGAAGTGGTCTCAGCATTAGGTATTCTGAAGGAAGACATCAACAAAGCGCAACATAAAAGAGCAAGTCAACAAAATAACATCTCTAAGAGAAGAGAGAAATCCAACCAAGTCAAGGAAAAAATCAGGACCCAGTTTGAGGAAGTAATCAACAAGCTGAAGCAGAGAGAAGAGCTGGCGATGAGAGAGATAGACAGGAGGGATGGTCTTGTCAATATCAATATGGAGAAACAGCTGACTAAAATAAAGAGACACGAGACTGATGTCAAAAAGAGAGAGACCACGCTTCAGTCTGGACTGGACATAACTGACCCCAGGGAGTTCCTGCAGTGGTGGACAGAGAAAGGTCGCACTCTGTGTGATACAAGGCAGGGATGTCCAGACATCTTCAAAGTATTCATGGTGGAAAGACCAAGGCAATTTGAGGGCTATGAAGATCCTAACACCCTCTTGCGATTTATTGACTTGGAGGGTATTGAGAAAAGCCTTGCATGGAAATTCTATCAATTAGATAGATCTGATGTGTCAAGGGCTGAGCGTAGTCCTGATGTGGTGCAGCAATTACGGAGGCTCTACAGCAGTCTTTATTGAGGATCAAACAAATACAAAAGACTCACGGCAAAATCCCAGCCGGAGGGCAAGCGAAACAATTACGCACACAGGGAACAGTGCGTAACCCAAACTGCGCACACAGTGCGGACACTCTCTGTGATGTTTTACTAAAGTTCTGAACCTTTCTATTCTCATTGCTTCTACAGATTGTGAATTAAAAATAAACATTTTTGCTAAAAGTATTATTATATTATTGATCGATTGACTATGACTTTTCAGATCACCCAGTAATGCTATCTGCAAGGTTAGTTCCAGGTAAATATTGCAATCCTTTAGCCATTCCTGGACCTGTGTCCAAAAACAAGCTACAAATGGACAGAACCAAAACAAATGATCTAATGATTCTGTCTCTTCACAGCAAAATCTACAGAGCTGGGAAGATTGTATCCCCCATATAAATAACATTCTATTGGTAGCAAGAATTTTATATAACAATTTAAATTGAAAGATTCTAATTTTTGAATCCGGTGTCGTTTTGCGTGTCAGTTCATAAACACTATGCCATGGGATCGGTACGTCAAAGATCTCTTCCCAACTATTTTGCAATCTATATGGGACGGCTGTCAATCCTTTGGTCCTTAAGTGAAACTGATATACTTTTTTATTTATCACAGTTTTCCTTAACCAATTATGTTCTTTAATGCAAGGCCGACAGACAAGTTCCTTACTTTCTCCCCCTTCAACTTTCCTCTTCCACTTTTGCGGTAAGGCTGCAATTATTTGGTTGTAATTTTGGGTAGAGCAGACATTTCCATATGTTTTTGTTAGCTGCATGTGCGACATAACTCCACCAGTCCTACCAATGATATCATTTACGAAGATTATACCTTTTTTAAACATTCTGTCAAAAAATAAAGGTTTTTTGTCAATTAGTATATTTGAATTTAACCACAATATTTGTTCCATTATTTGTTCTGTCGTTTCTGGAGGATTAAATTGAAATTGCAACCAACTTTCTATGGCTTGTTTTAGAAATAGTGACATTTGGGAGATTATTTCCTTTTCAAATAACTGAAAGTGAGAGGTTGTAATCTGAATAAAGGGGAAAAGGCCTTTCTTGAACATTGGGTGAGACAATCTTACTAATTTGCTTGAGAACCAGTTCGGATTTAAGTATAACTTTTGGATGACTGAAGATTTTAGTGATAGGTCTAATGCTTTAATATTTAATAATTTCTGTCCTCCGAATTCATATTCATTATATAAATATGCTCTTTTAATTTTGTCTGGCTTGCCGTTCCAAATAAAATTGAATATTTTTTTCTCATATAATTTAAAAAACTGTTTGCTAGGCGTAGGCAAGACCATAAGCAAATAGGTAAACTGGGATAATACTAAAGAGTTAATCAGGGTGATTTTTCCACAAATTGACAGGTATTTTCCTTTCCATGGTAGTAAGATCTTATCTATTTTTGCTAACTTTCTATTAAAATGTATTGAAGTGAGATCATTTATTTCCTTTGGGATATGTATTCCGAGTATATCCACATCACCATCAGACCATTTTATTGGTAAACTACATGGTAATGTAAAAATTGTATTTTTTAGTGATCCAATACGTAATATAGTACATTTGTCATAATTTGGTTTTAATCCAGAGAGGTTAGAAAATGTATCTAGATCTTCTATGAGGCTGTGGAGGGATTCTAGTTGTGGATCTAAAAGAAAACATGAATCATCTGCGTACAATGACACCTTTGTTTTTAAGCCCTGTATTTCTAATCCCCTGATATTATTGTTGGATCTGATTTTAATAGCTAACATCTCGATGGCCATAATAAATAGATATGCCGATAGTGGACAACCTTGTTTCACTCCTCTTGACAGTTTAAAACTTTCTGAGAAATAGCCATTATTTACTATTTTACACCTAGGGTTACTATACATGATTTTGACCCATTTTATAAGAGATTCTCCAAAATTGAAATGCTCCAGGCATTTATATATAAACCCCAGTCGAACTTTATCAAATGCCTTTTCGAAGTCTGCTATGAATAGCAGGCCTGGTTTCCCATATTTTCCATAGTGTTCTATTGTTTCCAATACTTGCCTTATATTATCTCCAATGTATCTTCCATGTAAAAAACCTGTCTGATTAGAATGAATAATATCCGACAATACCTTTTTAATTCTATGCGCTATACATTTTGCTAGGATTTTTGCATCACAACACTGAAGTGTAAGGGGCCTCCAATTTTGTAAATGGACTGGATCTTTATATTTTCCACTTGTATCCTGTTTCAGTAATAATGAGATCAGACCTTCTTCTTGAGTGTCAGATAATCTACCATTTACATAGGAGTGGTTAAAACATGCTCTTAACGGTCCTCTTAGTATATCAAAAAAGGTTTGGTATACCTCGACTGGTATGCCATCCAACCCTGGAGTTTTCCCGGACTTAATGTCTTTAATTGCATCCAGAAGTTCCTCCTCTGTAATTTCACCTTCACATGAGTCTTTCTGTGTGGCTGTTAATTTGACATTATCAATAGAAAAAAAATCTCTACAATTAGCTTCAGTTAGAGGAGATGGAGGCGACTGAAAATAAAACATATGCTTAAAGTACTTTGTTTCTTCCTTCAAAATATCATTTGGTGAATTATGGGTGACTCCGTCAATTGTAACCAGTTTCATTAAGTTATTTTTGGTAGCATTCCTATGTTGAAGATTAAAAAATAATTTTGTGCATTTTTCCCCATATTCCATCCAGTTTGCTTTATTTTTATAATATATTACACTTGATCTTTCTTGAATAAGTTTCTCCATTTCTTTTAGTTTTTCCTCTAATTTATTCTGAGCCTCTATGTTACAGTTTTTATTGCCATCTATCTGTTCTGTTAGACTTTCTATTTCCTTTTTTAGTATAAACTCTTTTGACCTAAATTGCTTTTGTTTTCGAGATGAGTACTGAATTGCATGGCCTCTAAAGGCACATTTAAAGGTGTCCCATACAATAAGGGGATTCGCTGTACCTATGTTATGTTGGAAAAAGTCAGTTATAAATTCCTTTGTTCTAATTATAAATAAATTATCATCCAATAGGCTTTGATTAAATTTCCAATATCCTCGCCCACGTGGAAATTCAGTAAGAGTAATGTATATGCCTATTATATGATGGTCCGACCGCATTCTGTCCCCTATCAACACTTTTTTTACTTTTGGTGCCAACGAGAATGAGATAAGAAAGAAGTCAAGACGACTAGCTTGATTCAGTCTCCGCCATGTATATCTCACTAGATCAGTATATTTAAGCCTCCATATATCTACTAGTTCTAATGTATCCATGACATTCACAATTTCCTTAAGAGCATGTGGGTGATTGTTTGTGGTGTGATTTCCTTTTCGGTCCATTGAGCTATTTAAAACAGTATTATAATCCCCCACCATAATAATATTGTCTTGAGTTGCTTGCAGGCTTGATAATTTATTATATATATTGTCAAAGAATTGTGGATCATCATTATTTGGTCCGTAAAGGTTAATGAGCCATATCTGTTTATGGTCCAATAACATATTTAAAATAATCCATCTACCTTGCGTATCTATTTGGACAATTTGCACATTCAGATCGAAATTACTATTAATGAATATCATCACCCCTTTTGAATTTCTTTGCCCATGGGAGAAGTATATTTCCCCCCCCCCCCCCATTATTTTTTCCACGCTACTTCATCTCGAATTGTTGAATGAGTTTCCTGTATACAATAGATATTATATTCCTTCTCTTTGAGCCATGTAAATATTGTTCTTCTTTTGTTATTATCAGCTAAGCCATTACAATTATAAGTGGCTATACTTATTTCACCATACACCATAATGAGATACAAGTTTCAAGTCTATTTATCATTATATATGTTTGTAAATTTACCAATAGAAAATAGCGTAATGATTGAGTGTCCAAATAGCTGTACCGTGATATTTGCATTGCTACGGAGTAACCCTTCAATTGTTCTCCACTAATTCCCCCGCTAAAGCCCCTCCCCATCCCAAGTTGAGCCGTCATCCCAGTGATCAGCATCCCACCCACGTCCCTCCGTATCCCTAAGGCCCCGAGAGGCCAGGACCCATCCATCGAAAACAGCATACAGTGCCACCCAAAAAACAGAAGCAGATTAACCGCCAAAAGCATTTCCAATGCTTTCACCTCTCTCTCTATATATATATATATATATCTATATAACTATTTTTTTTTTAATTATGCATATCCTATTTTCCATCATTATCAATTAATATGCGTAATAATGTCGGCAGTTCACGCATAGGATTCTAACATATAACCCGGATTGCCATTGTATTACATTTAATTCATTGACAAGCAATTATTATCCTAGCAAATAATTCCCGTGGTGTATCCCATACCCTCCCCCCCAACATCCCCACCCCCCCACAACAGATGCCAGACAAGCACACACGCACATACTCACATACTCCAACACACTCAACCCCCCTCCTCCGTTGTGGAACGGGCAGGGGTTGTAACTTACCCCTGGGCAAATGTCTAGGCGCCTTACACTGGGCACACACCGAGCAGGAGGAAACATAAACCCTCACATCCCTGGCTAACGTTGGCCACCAGTACTTCGTGCTAAGGCAGTGCACTGTCCGACCAGTACCTGGATGGCCAGAGGAGGGTGACGTGTGAGCCCAATAAATGAGTCAATCCCGAACCTCGAGAGGAACGTACGTCCGACCCACCGGACACTGGGGAGGACTAGGGTCGGTACGTAACGCCCGCTCGATTTCAGCATCGACCTCCCACACCACCGGTGCCACCAAACAAGACTTCGGTAGTATGGGAGTGGGCTCAACGGACCTCTCCTCTGTGTCATACCGCCAAGACAGGGCGTCTGCCTTACCGTTCTGGGACCCAGGAATGTAAGTGATCTTAAACACGAACCTGGCTAGAAACATAGTCCACCGCGCCTGGCGAGGATTTAGTCTCCTAGCTGCCCGAATGTATTCCAGATTACGATGGTCAGTCAAAATGAGAAAAGGGTGTTGAGCCCCCTCAAGCCAATGCCTCCACACCTTTAGGGCCTGTACCACGGCTAACAGCTCCCTGTCCCCTACGTCATAATTTTGCTCCGCCGGACTGAGCTTTTTCGAGTAAAAGGCACAGGGGCGGAGTTTAGGTGGCGTGCCGGACCGTTGCGAGAGAACGGCTCCGATACCGGCTTCTGACGCGTCCACCTCCACTTGGAATGGTAAAGCGGGATCCGGGTGCGCCAGCACCGGCGCCGAAGTAAACAGGTCCTTCAGTCTCCCAAAAGCCCTGTCCGCTTCAACTGACCACCGCAAGCGCACCGGACCCCCCTTCAGAAGGGACGTGATGGGAGCTGCCACCTGTCCAAAACCCCGGATAAACCTCCGGTAGTAATTCGCAAAGCCCAAGAACTGCTGCACCTCTTTAACTGTGGTTGGGGTTTGCCAATTACGCACGGCTGACACACGGTCAACCTCCATCTTCACCCCTGACGCAGACAACTGATAACCCAAAAAGGAGACTGACTCCTGGAAAAACAGACATTTCTCTGCCTTGCCGGTGAGACAGGAGATGAGGGCGGAAACGCTCTCGTATCCCGAGGGCACCGGGTGTACAGTGGCTAGGTAAAGTTCGACTTGTAGAAGGAAACCCTGACACCCGACAGCGGTGCCATCATACGCCCTCGGGAGCGAGAGCCGAATCCCACTGGGTTCCGGAAGTTGAACAGGCGGACTGGCTGATGGCGATGGTGCGATGGGTGGATGCGTGGGAGCCCCGCCGATCTCCCATCTACGGAGGGTCTCCACCACCCCCTCGAGAGAGTTCCCAATCCAGCTGATCTTTTGATCCTGTTCGCGAAGGCGCTCCTCGATTGCCTCGACAGATGAGGCGGTTCCTGCTGATTCCATAATGGTGTGTAATTCTGTCAAGGGCTGAGCGTAGATGTGGTGCAGAAATCAAGCGCAGGACTACAGAGGCTCTTCAACAGTCTTTAGTGAGGATCAAACAAATACAAAAGACTCACGGCAAAATCCCAGCCGGAGGGCAAGCGAAACAATTACGCACACAGGGAACAGTGCGTAACCCAAACTGCGCACACAGTGCGGACACTCTCTCAAAACAAAAACAGAACGAGAGAGAACAAACTGACGCCTAGCTGACACGAAACAATTACACACAACAAATGACAAAACCTAAGAGAACTTATAGGGCACATAATCAACACTAACAAAGAACAGGTGTACAAACAGACCAAACCAAACGACCATCGAAACATAGAACGGTGGCAGCTAGTACTCCGGAGACGACGACCGCCGAAGCCTGCCCGAACAAGGAGGAGGAGCAGCCTCGGCCGAAACCGTGACATGATGAGCTTTGTGTCCTATGTTGATTACAGTTCAGACACTACTTTCACTTTGACAAAAATAATGATTCACTGACAACAATCTGTATCGCATTTGTATGTGAAGACGATTAATATGGTTTACTACTCTAACAGTTGGGTGACTCCATGCCAGCGTAGCCCAAACATATTTGTCATATCTCCGATTGTTCTGACAATTCTCAAAAATGTTGACCAATAAAAAAAGTATAATGATAAAACAATTTCTCTACCGTCCTCCAAATTCGCAAGTAGATGAAACTACTGTATCTCACCAGAGAAATCATCAGAGCAGAAACAGCGCCCCTCTGTCTCAGTATGTGTAGCCCATGTATCTGATGCTGTCTGGTCAAAAAGAGTATTACATTTACATTTTAGTCATTTAGCAGACGCTCTTATCCAGAGCGACTTACATTTAGTGAATACAGTTTTGATTTAAAATAAAAATAAAATTGTATATATTTTTTTTTTATACTGGCCCCCCGTGTGGAAAACAAACAGAAGTTTGAATACTGGCATACTCTAGGACAGTGGTTCCCAACCGGTCTTCGAGGGAACCCCAACAGTACATTTTCTTGTTGAAATCCCAGACAAACACACCTCATTCAACTTGTCAAGGAGTTGATTATTAGTTGACAAGTAGAATCAGGGGTGCCTGTCTGCGACCACAATAGAAAGGTGTACCTGTTGGGGGTACTCGAGGGCAAGAGTTTGGAACCACTGCTGTAGTAGACGGAACTCTGGTCACTCACAAGGGAAAACCAACACACATAAGTTGTGTCTCAAATTACACCCTATTCCCCATATCAAGTACACTTCTACTGACTAGAGACACACAGGAGACACCATTATATCTACTATCCACCCAAACCTCTGACTGCACATTGCAAATCAAACTCTCCTGCTGCTTATGAAACAGAAGAGGAGGACATGGAGTCGTGGCCGATGCAAACATGAGACGTGTTGGTTTGAGTTCAGTGGCACAGGGACTTTGAGATGCCAAATTATCCACATGGTTTATAGAAAGGTCACCTCTTGGGTTGAGACTGGAGAGAGTTGAGAGCGAGAAATAGATACAGAGACGAGCGAGAAACGGACAGAGAGAGAGAGAGAGAGAGAGAGAGGAGAGAGAGAGAGAGAGAGAGAGAGAGAGAGAGAGAGAGAGAGAGAGAGAGAGGAGAGAGAGAGAGAGAGAGAGAGAGAGAGAGAGAGAGGAGAGAGAGAGAGAGAGAGAGAGAGAGAGAAGAGAGAGAGAGGAGAGAGAGAGAGAGAGAGAGAGAGAGAGAGAAGAGAGAGAGAGAGAGAGAGAGAGAGAGAGAGAGAGAGAGAGAGAGAGAGAGAGAGGAGAGAGAAGAGAGAGAGAGAGGAGAGAGAGAGAGAGAGAGAGAGAGAGAGAGAGAGAGAGAGAGAGAGAGAGAGAGAGAGAGAGAGAAGAGAGAGAGGAGAGAGAGAGAGAGAGAGGAGAGAGAGAGAGAGAAGAGAGATGAGAGATGAGAGATGAGAGAGAGAGAGAGAGAGGCGAACTCACTAGTATGACATGTTGTCGCAGAGCATTCCGCCTCAGTTGATAATAAAATAATAAGATAATTAGTCAATCAGCATTGAGCTGAGCTCAACTATGGGTGATCCTGGTTCAGCAAAAAATAAACAAGGGAGGCCCGTTTGGATTTGGATTAACACCAATCACATCAAAAGCAAAAAGTAATCGTTTTATGTTTGTTTTATGTTTCTGGTATAATTGTGAAATTAAATCAAATCACATTTTATTGGTCGCATACACAGATTTAGCAGATGTTATTGTAGGTGTAGCAAAATGCTTTTGTTCCTATCTCCAACTGTGCAGTAACATCTAACAATACACGACAATACACACAAATCTAAAAGTAATAGAATGGAATTATGAAATATATAAATATTTGGACGAGCAATATACAGTACCAGTCAAAAGTTTGGACACACCTACTCATTCAAGGGTTTTTCTTTATTTTTACTATTTTCTACATTGTAGAATAATAGTGAAGACATCAAAACTATGAAATAACACATATGGAATCATGTAGTAACCAAAAAAGTGTTAAACAAATCAAAATAGATTTTAGATTCTTCAAAGTAGCCACCCTTTGCCTTGATGACAGCTTTGCACACTCTCAATAGGCACTGAACTGGTGACATGACATGACCCATCAATACAAATATCACATAATCAGCAAAATGGCACCCTATTACCTGTATAGTCAGGTCTAGTTCTACCTCACTCCCTCCCCTCCCGGAGGACCTGAGCCCTAGGACCATGCCTCGGGACTACCTGGCCTGATGACTCCTGGCTGTCCCCAGTCCACCTGGTCGTGCTGCTGCTCCAGTTTCAACTGTTCTACCTGCGGCTATGGAACCCTGACCTGTTCACCGGACGTGCTACCTTGTCCCAGACCTGCTGTTTTCAACTCTCTCTCTCTCTACCGCACCTGCTATTTCAACCTCTAAATGCCCGGCTATGAAAAGCCAAGTGACATTTACTCCTGATGTACTGACCTGTTGCAACCTCTACAACCACTGTGATTATTATTTGACCCTGCTGGTCATCTATGAACGTTTGATCATCTTGGAGAAAAATCTGGCCTTAATGGCAATGTACTGTTATAATCTCCACCCGGCACAGCCAGAAGAGGACTGGCCACCCCTCAGAGCCTGGTTCCTCTCTAGGTTCCTCTCTAGGTTCCTGCCTTTCTAGGGACTTTTTCCTAGCCACCGTGCTTCTACATCTGCATTGCTTGCTATTTGGGGTTTTAGGCTGGGTTTCTGTATAGCACTTTGTGACATCTGCTGATGTAAAAAGGGGTTTATAAATAAAATGTGATTGATTGATTGATATAGTGCACTACTTTTGACTAGATCCCTATGAGCCCTGGTCAAAGGTAGTGCACTACATAGGGAATAGGGTGCCATTTGTAATGTACACCATGCTGTGTTGTGCTAATGAGAAAACATGGAGATGTCTCTGTTACCCACAGGCACAGATCTAGGATCAGTTTACATTTTACATTACATTTACGTCATTTAGCAGACGCTCTTATCCAGAGCGACTTACAAATTGGTGCATTCACCTTATAGCCAGTGGGACAACCACTTTACAATTTTTTTTGTGGGGGGGGGGGGGGGTTAGAAGGATTACCCTCCCCAAACCTTTACTTAAACCACGAGGGGATAAAATACACCCATGAACCTAGATCAGCATCAAGGGGCAAGTTCACCCTTCTCCTCAGAGGTCTCTCAATTATTCTCTCTTCAATTCATTGCTTCCTCCCTCCTTGCCTCCTTCTTCTGTTCCAATGTGCTCTGAGAAGGAGACGAGGAGGGAGGAAGTGAGGAAACAATTGAGATATACTCAAGTTCAACTTACTCCTTATGGGTAGCTTCACTGCTGGATAAGTGTGGTTTTCAGTATGAAGGGAAATACCCCCCCTCCCAGTGGTGTGATCTAAAAGGCACAGCTAATCATGTTAGTTTGCACTTCTCATGACTACCAGTAGATGGCACTGTAACCCATTGATTAATACAGGACAGAGGATGCAAAAAGTAGCCTAATGATGAGGCATGCATTTATGTGCTGTTATTTTTTTCACCAGAGGATGGCGCTCTAGCATTGATCAAGCATATTAGTCTGTGGATCACGACTATTATTCAGTTATGGCTGTGTCCTTCCGACATGCCACTCTTATTATCTTATGGCAGTGTAGGGTTAACGTTTGGGAAACGCTTGAAACAAAAACAACCATTTAGCGCTGGGATCGGACACAACCTTGGGAGACGGAGTCTGCGGCTTAAACAGACGCACCTGATTCTACTTGTTAACTAATCATCAAGCCCTCAGCATGTTGAATCAGGGATTTTTGTCCGGTGCTACAACAGAAATATGTGCTGTTGGTGATACTTGAGGACCGGAGTTGGGAAACACTGACATAGGGAATAGGGTGACATGTAGGAAACAGCCACAGTCTTCTAACAGACCTACGGCTATAGGTTGAAAACGTTGAAGATGAGATGAATGAGAGAAGCTTCAGTACTTCAACGTGGAACCTAGTTGTGACTGTCTTTTGTGTAGTTAAAGCCCATTGTTAACAATCAAATAATTATACAAAATATGGAAGTACTCAGTACTGTTAGAATCTCATCTATAAGTAGATATACCTTAATACATGACAATTCACCTTCAAAACAACCAGTAGGAATCTGACAACTGTAACATCGTTGAACTCTTAAGAACAGTTCTAGCCAGACTTTAAGCCAGACTTGAGCTCTAGTTCTAGCCAGACTTTAAGCCAGACTTGAGCTCTAGTTCTAGCCAGACATTAAGCCAGACTTGAGCTCTAGTTCTAGCCAGACTTTAAGCCAGACTTGAGCTCTAGTTCTAGCCAGACTTTAAGCCAGACTTGAGCTCTAGTTCTAGCCAGACTTTAAGCCAGACTTGAGCTCTAGTTCTAGCCAGACATTAAGCCAGACTTGAGCTCTAGTTCTAGCCAGACTTTAAGCCAGACTTGAGCTCTAGTTCTAGCCAGACTTTAAGCCAGACTTGAGCTCTAGTTCTAGCCAGACTTTAAGCCAGACTTGAGCTCTAGTTCTAGCCAGACTTTAAGCCAGACTTGAGCTCTAGTTCTAGCTAGACTTTAAGCCAGACTTGAGCATAATGTACTTTAGACCCACTGATCAGACAGGGGATGTGTCCCAAATAGCACCCTATTCCCTATATAGAGCCCTATGGGCCCTGGTCAAAATGAGTGCACTACATCAGGAATAGGGTGCCATTTGGAACGCAGACAGCCTTTCTGTTAATGTCTGGTTTAAGTATGTAGCTGAGTGTGTGGGATCATGGCTCTGAGTGTTCGCTATCATCCGGCCTGTTTAGCTGTGAGTGGTGGCATCTACTGCAGTGTGTGTGTGTGTGTGTGTGTGTGTGTGTGTGTGTGTGCACATGCGTGCGTTTGTGTGTGTGTCCATTCTGGTCAGGCACTCACCGTGGCCTTGAGACCACGGAATCCCCCTGTTGGTCCGTTCCCCACCCTACGCTCTTCCTGACAACCATCCCAACTTTATTGACATTACAGGAATCGCTAATGAAAAGCTGTCTGGGGCTCAACACACACTGTCTGCCTGGGTGACTATTAAAGGAAAAACACATACACTACCAGTCAAAAGTTTGGACACACAAGAGTGTGCAAAGCTGTCATCAAGGCAAAGGGTGACTATTTGAAGAATATATAAAATTGATTTGTTTAACACTTTTTTGGTTACTACATGATTCCATATGTGTTATTTCATAGTTTTGATGTCTCCACTATTATTCTACAATGTAGAAAATAGTACAAATAAAGAAAAACCCTTGAATGAGTAGGTGTGTCCAAACTTTTGACTGGTACTGTACATATGCACACAGAGAGCAGCCTTTTCCCAACACCAGTCCTCACTCTAGCCAGACCCTGTGTGTTGGATACGGGAACACAGACAGATCAGACAGGGAGATAGAAGTGTGTGTGTGTGTTTTCTGTAACTGGAAGCAAGGTGAAGGAGGAAACAGTCTCGTCCTTCTCCACTGTCTCGCACAGCTTTATGAACAAATGGCTTTACAGCACTAACACTGACCACTGGGTCTCTACTCAATTAGGACCCTCCAAGGTGTTTTACTGTCCTACGCTCTGAGATTTAGGGAAAGACACGCTCTTCCATTATACTGAACAAAAATATAAATGCAACAATTTCAAAGATTTTACTGAGTTACAGTTCATATAAGGAAACCAGTCAATTGAAAGACATTCCTTAGGCCCTAATCTATGGATTTCACATGACTGGGCAGGGGTGCAGCCATGGGTGGGCCTGGGAGGGCATAGGCCCACCCACTTGGTAGCCAGGCCCACCCACTGGGGAGCCAGGCCCAGCCAATCAGAATGAGTTTTAACCACAAAAGGTCCTGGGTTGGCGTGGTTACTCGTGGTCTGCGGTTGTGAGGCCGGTTTTTACGTACTGCCAAATTCTCTAAAACGACGTTGGAGGCGGCTTATGGTAGAGAAATTAACATTCAATTCTCTGGCAACAGCCAGTTAAAATAATTAACATCAGGCCTGGCTCTTGACAAATTAACTTATATAGTGAAAAAGAAAGCCCCAGAGTTTCATGATATTTGGGATCTGTCCTTTGAATTTTTGCAAACCGGTGACATTGTACATTTACATTTTACATTTACAGTGGGGAAAAAAGTATTTAGTCAGCCACCAATTGTGCAAGTTCTCCCACTTAAAAAGATGAGAGAGGCCTGTAATTTTCATCATAGGTACAAGTCAACTAGGACAGACAAAATGAGGAAAAAAATTCCAGAAAATCACATTGTAGGATTTTTTATGAATTTATTTGCAAATTATGGTGGAAAATAAGTATTTGGTCAATAACAAAAGTTTCTCAATACTTTGTTATATACCCTTTGTTGGCAATGACACAGGTCAAACGTTTTCTGTAAGTCTTCACAAGGTTGTCACACACTGTTGCTGGTATTTTGGCCCATTCCTCCATGCAGATCTCCTCTAGAGCAGTGATGTTTTGGGGCTGTCGCTGGGCAACACAGACTTTCAACTCCCTCCAAAGATTTTCTATGGGGTTGAGATCTGGAGACTGGCTAGGCCACTCCAGGACCTTGAAATGCTTCGTACGAAGCCACTCCTTCGTTGCCCGGGCGGTGTGTTTGGGATCATTGTCATGCTGAAAGACCCAGCCACGTTTCATCTTCAATGCCCTTGCTGACGGAAGGAGGTTTTCACTCAAAATCTCACGATACATGGCCCCATTCATTCTTTCCTTTACACGGATCAGTCGTCCTGGTCCCTTTGCAGAAAAACAGCCCCAAAGCATGATGTTTCCACCCCCATGCTTCACAGTAGGTATGGTGTTCTTTGGATGAAACTCAGCATTCTTTGTCCTCCAAACACGACGAGTTGAGTTTTTACCAAAAAGTTATATTTTGGTTTCATATGACATTCTCCCAATCTTCTTCTGGATCATCCAAATGCACTCTAGCAAACTTCAGACGGGCCTGGACATGTACTGGCTTAAGCAGGGGGACACGTCTTGCACTGCAGGATTTGAGTCCCTGGCGGCGTAGTGTGTTACTGATGGTAGGCTTTGTTACTTTGGTCCCAGCTCTCTGCAGGTCATTCACTAGGTCCCCCCGTGTGGTTCTGGGATTTTTGCTCACCGTGCTTGTGATCATTTTGACCCCACGGGGTGAGATCTTGCGTGGAGCCCCAGATCGAGGGAGATTATCAGTGGTCTTGTATGTCTTCCATTTCCTAATAATTGCTCCCACAGTTGATTTCTTCAAACCAAGCTGCTTACCTATTGCAGATTCAGTCTTCCCAGCCTGGTGCAGGTCTACAATTTTGTTTCTGGTGTCCTTTGACAGCTCTTTGGTCTTCGCCATAGTGGAGTTTGGAGTGTGACTGTTTGAGGTTGTGAACATGTGTCTTTTATACTGATAACAAGTTCAAACAGGTGCCATTAATACAGGTAACAAGTGGAGGACAGAGGAGCCTCTTAAAGAAGAAGTTACAGGTCTGTGAGAGCCAGAAATCTTGCTTGTTTGTAGGTGACCAAATACTTATTTTCCACCATAATTTGCAAATAAATTCATAAAAAATCCTACAATGTGATTTTCTGGATTTCCTTTTCTCAATTTGTCTGTCATAGTTGACGTGTACCTATGATGAAAATTACAGGCTTCTCTCATCTTTTTAAGTGGGAGAACTTGCACAATTGGTGGCTGACTAAATACTTTTTTTCCCCACTGTAAGTCATTTAGCAGACGCTCTTATCCAGAGCGACTTACAGTTAAGTGCATACATTACTTTATTATTTTTTTATTTTTTTATACCCCCCGTGGGAATCGAACCCACAACCCTGGCGTTGCAAACGCCATGCTCTACAAACTGAGCTACATCCCCTGCCGGCCATTCCCTCCCCTACCCTAGATGAAATGGTAAATTGCCATTTCATACCATTTCAACTCCCCTTTGGTAAATTGCCATTTAATAATAATAATAATTTTCATTTCCATTTCATTTCAGAAGTGAAAAATATTTAGTGCATCTTGCTTATCTGAATGATTCAAATGTGCTTTTCCTTAAGATAAGACAAATGCATTTGTCAGATTTTTATTGAGGGCTTCAAAGCTAATATTAGCTTGACTGTGTCTTTAAATCCCCACCCCCTAAGGCAAACAGAGGGCAGAGTCATAAGGCCTCGTATCTAACGCACACACTTTCACTTTCTCTTTCTCTCGCTCTCATTTTCTTTCTGTGAACGGTGAACGCGACACTTTCAGCTCCAGAATGGCTACATCTTCCTCTGCCCTGTCCGACCACCTCTGCTGCTCCATCTGTACAGATATCTTCACTGACCCTGTGTCTCTCAGCTGCCAGCACACCTTCTGTAAGAGATGTCTTGAACAGATCCTGGAGGCTGGACTCCGTCCCCGCTGCCCTGAGTGTAGAGCTCTGGTCACGGACAGAAACTTCCAGATCAACAGACTGGCTAAGAACATGGCGGACCAGCTGAGACTGGAGCAGACCAGAGGACAAAGATCTACAGCTGAGAGAGGAGGCGAGTGTGCTGAGCACGGAGAAGCGATGAAGCTGTTCTGTGTGACAGACAGTAAGCTGATCTGTCTGGTCTGTAAGGAGGGGAGAGACCACAGAGGACACACGTTCAAACCTATGAGAGAGGCACAGGAGGATCTGATGACAGAAGTGGTCTCAGCATTAGGTATTCTGAAGGAAGACATCAACGAAGTGCAACATAAAAGAGCACGTCAACAAAATAAGATCTCTAAGAGAAGAGAGAAATCCAACCAAGTCAAGGAAAAAATCAGGACCCAGTTTGAGGAAGTAATCAACAAGCTGAAGCAGAGAGAAGAGCTGGCGATGAGAGAGATAGACAGGAGGGATGGTCTTGTCAATGTCAATATGGAGAAACAGCTGACTAAAATAAAGAGACACGAGACTGAGGTCAAAAAGAGAGAGACCACGCTTCAGTCTGGACTGGACATAACTGACCCCAGGGAGTTCCTGCAGTGGTGGACAGAGAAAGGTCGCACTCTGCGTGATACAAGGCAGACAGACCAGACAGGGAGTCCAGACATCTTCAAAATATTCAGGGAGGGAAGACCAAGGCAATTTGAGGGCTATGAAGATCCTAACACCCTCTTGGGATTTATTGACTTGGAGGGTATTGAGAAAAGCCTTGCATGGAAATTCTATCAATTAGATAGATCTGATGAGCGTTGTGTCCTATGTTGATTACAGTTCAGACACTACTTTCACTTTGACAAAAATAATGATTCACTGACAACAATCTGTATCGCATTTGCATGTGAAGACGATTCATATGGTTTACTACTCTAACAGTTGGGTGACTCCATGCCAGAGTAGCCCAAACATATTTGTCTTATCTCCGATTGTTCTGACAATTCTCAAAAATGTTAACCAATAAAAAAGTATAATTGTAAAACAATTTCTCTACCGTCTCTCTGTGTTTTCATAATTGTCCTCCAATTCGCAAGTAGATGAAACTACTGTATCTCACCAGAGAAATCAGCAGAGCAGAAACAGCGCCCCTCTGTCTCAGTATGTGTAGCCCATGTATCTGATGCTGTCTGGTCAAAAAAGAGTATTACATTTACATTTTAGTCATTTAGCAGACGCTCTTTTCCAGAGTGACTTACATTTAGTGAATACATTTTTGATTTAAATTTTTTTTTTTTTTAGTATATATATTTTTTTATACTGGCCCCCCGTGGGAAAACAAAACAGAAGTTTGAATACTGGCATACTCTAGGACAGTGGTTCCCAACCGGTCTTCGAGGAACCCCAACAGTACATTTTCTTGTTGAAATCCCAGACAAACACACCTCATTCAACTTGTCAAGGAGTTGATTATTAGTTGACAAGTAGAATCAGGGGTGCCTGTCTGCGACCACAATAGAAAGGTGTACCTGTTGGGGGTACTCGAGGGCAAGAGTTTGGAACCACTGCTGTAGTAGACGGAACTCTGGTCACTCACAAGGGAAAACCAACACACATAAGTTGTGTCTCAAATTACACCCTATTCCCCATATCAAGTACACTTCTACTGACTAGAGACACACAGGAGACACCATTATATCTACTATCCACCCAAACCTCTGACTGCACATTGCAAATCAAACTCTCCTGCTGCTTATGAAAACAGAAGAGGAGGACATGGAGTCGTGGCCGATGCAACATGAGACGTGTTGGTTTGAGTTCAGTGGCACAGGGACTTTGAGATGCCAAATTATCCACATGGTTTATAGAAAGGTCACCTCTTGGGTTGAGACTGGAGAGAGTGAGAGCGAGAAATAGATACAGAGACGAGCGAGAAACGGACAGAGAGAGAGAGAGAGAGAGAGAGAGAGAGAGAGAGAGAGAGAGAGAGAGAGAGAGAGAGAGAGAGAGAGAGAGAGAGAGAGAGAGAGAGAGAGAGAGAGAGAGAGAGAGAGAGAGAGGAGAGAGAGAGAGAGAGAGAGAGAGAGAGAGAGAGAGAGAGAGAGAGAGAGAGAGAGAGAGAGAGAGAGAGAGAGAGAGAGAGAGAGAGAGAGAGAGAGAGAGAGAGAGAGAGAGAGAGAGAGAGAGAGAGAGAGAGAGAGAGAGAGAGAGAGAGAGAGAGAGAGAGAGAGAGAGAGAGAGAGAGAGAGAGAGAGAGAGAGAGAGAGAGAGAGAGAGAGAGAGAAGGCTGGTGAACTCACTAGTATGACATGTTGTCGCAGAGCATTCCGCCTCAGTTGATAATAAGATAATTAGCCAATCAGCATTGAGCTGAGCTCAACTATGGGTGGTCCTGGTTCAGCAAAAAATAAACAAGGGAGGCCCATTTGGATTAACACCAATCAAATCACATCAAAAGCAAAAAGTAATCGTTTTATGTTTCTGGTATAATTGTGAAATTAAATCAAATCACATTTTATTGGTCGCATACACAGATTTAGCAGATGTTATTGTAGGTGTAGCAAAATGCTTTTGTTCCTATCTCCAACTGTGCAGTAACATCTAACAATACACGACAATACACACAAATCTAAAAGTAATAGAATGGAATTAAGAAATATATAAATATTTGGACGAGCAATATACAGTACCAGTCAAAAGTTTGGACACACCTACTCATTCAAGGGTTTTTCTTTATTTTTACTATTTTCTACATTGTAGAATAATAGTGAAGACATCAAAACTATGAAATAACACATATGGAATCATGTAGTAACCAAAAAAGTGTTAAACAAATCAAAATAGATTTTAGATTCTTCAAAGTAGCCACCCTTTGCCTTGATGACAGCTTTGCACACTCTCAATAGGCACTGAACTGGTGACATGACATGACCCATCAATACAAATATCACATCATCAGCAAAATGGCACCCTATTACCTGTATAGTCGGGTCTAGTTCTACCTCACTCCCTCCCATCCTGGAGGACCTGAGCCCTAGGACCATGCCTCGGGACTACCTGGCCTGATGACTCCTGGCTGTCCCCAGTCCTCTCCCTCTCTCCCTCTCTACCTCCCCTCCCGGAGGACCTGAGCCCTAGGACCATGCCTCAGGACTACCTGGCCTGATGACTCCTGGCTGTCCCCAGTCCACCTGGTCGTGTTGCTGCTCCAGTTTCCACTCTTCTGCCTGCGACTATGGAACCCTGACCTGTTCACCGGACGTGCTACCTTGTCCCAGACCTGCTGTTTTCAACTCTCTCTCTCTCTACTGCACCTGCTATTTCAACCTCTAAATGCCCGGCTATGAAAAGCCAAGTGACATTTACTCCTGATGTACTGACCTGTTGCAACCTCTACAACCACTGTGATTATTATTTGACCCTGCTGGTCATCTATGAACGTTTGATCATCTTGGAGAAAAATCTGGCCTTAATGGCCATGTACTGTTATAATCTCCACCCGGCAGAGCCAGAAGGGGACTGGCCACCCCTCAGAGCCTGGTTCCTCTCTAGGTTTCTTCCTAGGTTTCTGCCTTTCTAGGGAGTTTTTCCTAGCCACCGTGCTTCTACATCTGCATTGCTTGCTGTTTGGGGTTTTAGGCTGGGTTTCTGTATAGCACTTTGTGACATCTGCTGATGTAAAAAGGGGTTTATAAATAAAATGTGATTAATTGATTGATATAGTGCACTACTTTTGACTAGATCCCTATGAGCCCTGGTCAAAAGTAGTGCACTACATAGGGAATAGGGTGCCATTTGTAATGTACACCATGCTGTGTTGTGCTAATGAGAAAACATGGAGGTGTCTCTGTTACCCACAGGCACAGATCTAGGATCAGTTTACATTACATTTACGTCATTTAGCAGATGCTCTTACCCAGAGCGACTTACAAATTGGTGCATTCACCTTATAGCCAGTGGGCTAACCACTTTACAAAAAAAAAATTGGGGGGGGTTGGGGTGGGGTAAGGGGGGGGGGGGGGGTTAGAAGGATTACCCTCCCCAAACCTTTACTTAAACCACGAGGGGATAAAATACACCCATGAACCTAGATCAGCATCAAGGGGCAAGTTCACCCTTCTCCTCAGAGGTCTCTCAATTATTCTCTCTTCAATTCATTGCTTCCTCCCTCCTTGCCTCCTTCTTCTGTTCCAATGTGCTCTGAGAAGGAGACGAGGAGGGAGGAAGTGAGGAAACAATTGAGATCCACTCAAGTTCAACTTACTCCTTATGGGTAGCTTCACTGCTGGATAAGTGTGGGTTTCAGTAGGAAGGGAAATCCCCCCCCCCCCCCCAGTGGTGTGATCTAAAAGGCACAGCTAATCATGTTAGTTTGCACTTCTCATGACTACCAGTAGATGGCACTGTAACCCATTGATTAATACAGGACAGAGGATGCAAAAAGTAGCCTAATGATGAGGCATGCATTTATGTGCTGTTATTTTTTTCACCAGAGGATAGCGCTCTAGCATTGATCAAGCATATTAGTCTGTGGATCACGACTATTATTCAGTTATGGCTGTATCCTTCCTACATGCCACTTTTATTATCTTATGGCAGTGTAGGGTTAACGTTTGGAAAACGCTTGAAACAAAAACAACCATTTAGCGCTGAGATTGGACACAACCTTGGGAGACGGAGTCTGCGGCTTAAACAGACGCACCTGATTCTACTTGTTAACTAATCATCAAGCCCTTAGCATGTTGAATCAGGGATTTTTGTCCGGTGCTACAACAGAAATATGTGCTGTTGGTGATACTTGAGGACCGGAGTTGGGAAACACTGACATAGGGAATAGGGTGACATGTAGGAAACAGCCACAGTCTTCTAACAGACCTACGGCTATAGGTTGAAAACGTTGAAGATGAGATGAATGAGAGAAGCTTCAGTACTTCAACGTGGAACCTAGTTGTGACAGTCTTTTGTGTAGTTAAAGCCCATTGTTAACAATCAAATAATTATACAAAATATGGAAGTACTCAGTACTGTTAGAATCTCATCTATACGTAGATATACCTTAATACATGACAATTCACCTTCAAAACAACCAGTAGGAATCTGACAACTGTAACATCGTTGAACTCTTAAGAACAGTTCTAGCCAGACTTTAAGCCAAACTTGAGCTCTAGTTCTAGCCAGACTTTAAGCCAGACTTGAGCTCTAGTTCTAGCCAGACTTTAAGCCAGACTTGAGCTCTAGTTCTAGCCAGACATTAAGCCAGACTTGAGCTCTAGTTCTAGCCAGACTTTAAGCCAGACTTGAGCTCTAGTTCTAGCCAGACTTTAAGCCAGACTTGAGCTCTAGTTCTAGCCAGACTTTAAGCCAGACTTGAGCTCTAGTTCTAGCCAGACTTTAAGCCAGACTTGAGCTCTAGTTCTAGCCAGACTTTAAGCCAGACTTGAGCTCTAGTTCTAGCCAGACTTTAAGCCAGACTTGAGCTCTAGTTCTAGCCAGACTTTAAGCCAGACTTGAGCTCTAGTTCTAGCCAGACTTGAGCATAATGTACTTTAGACCCACTGATCAGACAGGGGATGTGTCCCAAATAGCACCCTATTCCCTATATAGAGCCCTATGGGCCCTGGTCAAAATGAGTGCACTACATCAGGAATAGGGTGCCATTTGGAACGCAGACAGCCTTTCTGTTAATGTCTGGTTTAAGTATGTAGCTGAGTGTGTGGGATCATGGCTCTGAGTGTTCGCTATCATCCGGCCTGTTTAGCTGTGAGTGGTGACATCTACTGCAGTGTGTGTGTGTGTGTGTGTGTGTGTGTGTGTGTGTGTGTGTGTGTGTGTGTGTGTGTGTGCGTGCGTGCGTGCACATGCGTGCGTGCGTGCGTATGTGTGTGTGTCCGTGCGTGCGTTTGTGTGTGTGTGTGTCCATTCTGGTCAGGCACTCACCGTGGCCTTGAGACCACGGAATCCCCCTGTCGGTCCGTTCCCCACCCTACGCTCTTCCTGACAACCATCCCAACTCTATTGACATTACAGGAATCGCTAATGAAAAGCTGTCTGGGGCTCAACACACACTGTCTGCCTGGGTGACTATTAAAGGAAAAACACATACACTACCAGTCAAAAGTTTGGACACACAAGAGTGTGCAAAGCTGTCATCAAGGCAAAGGGTGACTATTTGAAGAATATATAAAATATATATTGGTTTGTTTAACACTTTTTTGGTTACTACATGATTCCATATGTGTTATTTCATAGTTTTGATGTCTCCACTATTATTCTACAATGTAGAAAATAGTAAAAATAAAGAAAAACCCTTGAATGAGTAGGTGTGTCCAAACTTTCGACTGGTACTGTATATATGCACACAGAGAGCAGCCTTTTCCCAACACCAGTCCTCACTCTAGCCAGACCCTGTGTGTCGGATACGGAAACACAGACAGATCAGACAGGGAGATAGAAGTGTGTGTGTTTTCTGTAACTGGAAGCAAGGTGAAGGAGGAAACAGTCTCGTCCTTCTCCACTGTCTCGCACAGCTTTATGAACAAATGGCTTTACAGCACTAACACTGACCACTGGGTCTCTGGGACCACTGGGCACTAACACTGACCACTGGGTCACTGGGACCACTGGGCACTAACACTGACCACTGGGTCTCTGGGACCACTGGGCACTAACACTGACCACTGGGTCACTGGGACCACTGGGCACTAACACTGACCACTGGGTCTCTACTCAATTAGGACCCTCCAAGGTGTTTGACTGTCCTACGCTCTGAGATTTAGGGAAAGACACGCTCTTCCATTATACTGAACAAAAATATAAACGCAACATGCAACAATTTCAAAGATTTTACTGAGTTACAGTTCATATAAGGAAACCAGTCAATTGAAAGACATTCCTTAGGCCCTAATCTATGGATTTCACATGACTGGGCAGGGGTGCAGCCATGGGTGGGCCTGGGAGGGCATAGGCCCACCCACTTGGTAGCCAGGCCCACCCACTGGGGAGCCAGGCCCAGCCAATCAGAATGAGTTTTCACCACAAAAGGTCCTGGGCTGGCGTGGTTACTCGTGGTCTGCGGTTGTGAGGCCGGTTTTTACAAACTGCCAAATTCTCTAAAATGACGTTGGAGGCGGCTTATGGTAGAGAAATTAACATTCAATTCTCTGGCAACAGCTCTGGTGGACATTCTTGCAGTCAGCATGCCAATTGCACGCTCCCTCAAAACTTGAGAAATCCTTGGGATTGTGTTGTGAGACAAAACAGCCCATTTTAAAGTGGCCTTTTATTGTCCATAGCACAAGGTGCACCTGTGTAATGCAGAGGCCAAATTGAGCTCCATACCGCATCACCATGCGCCTCCCAAATGTTGTAACAATGCAGAGGGCTCCATGTAGCTCCGCATTGACATGATTGGTTGACGGTAGGTGAGGGTGGGAGATCCTGTATAAACACAAACTCACTTCCTTGACAACTTCCTTCACAACAGCTATGGAGAAGTGCATTAAATGTATGAATGCCCTGACTTCTGCAGATGCCATATCACCGTAAAGGCTGCACTGCCAAAGCAGATGACAGATTGACCATGCAGCGCCTTTAAGCAAGTGTAGGGTCTATCTATGGACTGCAGACTAGGGGGACGCGGCGTGTAGCGATGATCGATTACATACCGCCGCCCACCAAGTCGTGCCAACTGAGTTGGGTTCAATAGGGCCTGCTTGCTAGGCAGGTAATTATATCAACCTTTTTCAGTCGCAATTTGCGTTTACCTCATATAATGACTTCCAAATGAAGCCTGGTTTGTTCCAGTGGCGGTTCTAGACACATTTTACTAGGGGGGCCAAGGAGGGGCCAGTGTTTAATCAGGGGGGCACACATAAAAAAACTGGCAACACATGATATTCAAAGATTATAAACTTTATTTTACTTTAAAATCATATGACATTTATTATAACACGTATTTTGTACAAGAGTGCAGATGCAAGAGAGATAGTGCCATAAAAATGAACAAATTAAAAAATAAAAATAAAATAAAAAGTACAGGGTACAAATACAGGGTTCATATTCAATGTGAACAAAACTCCAGGATACAACAAAGGGTACAACAATGTGCCATTTCCTATTTATGGAAGCCCCACTACTGTGGACAGTTGATTCCACATTTTGTTTTAAGAAAGAAAACTTTCTGAGTGATTTATAAACAAAACACACTACCCTGTATCCATTTAGGTAAAATAAACCAAATCAGAAAAGAAATTCAATTCAAAGAGGCTTTACTAGCATGACCATATTGACATACAGTATTGCTAAAGCACATAAACAGGGAAACGTGTTACACATTAACATCCAGTAGTCCAATAGGATGCAGACAATAAACATTAAGTTAACATTCGTTTAAAAGCAACAATCATGTCAACACAATGTAGCAATATGAACAACACTGATGGATATCAGCAACAACATGAAAACAAGAATATTACAGGTGTCTGTGTGTGTGTGTGTGTGTGTCTGTGTCTTTGTGTACTTCACTGTCAGTTGATGAGCAGGTGTACAAAAAAAGGCTTTACAACATATATGGGCAAGTCCATTTAGGACAGCACATTTCCACCATAGTTCACATTAGGAAAAAATGACAGCATGAATGCTCACTAAACAAACATATACTACATATACCTTTTTATACACATTTTTTTCAGTAATTTTTTAAGAGTGAAAGGGAAGTAAGCAATCGCTCATCATAGGATCATACATATTTCAGTTACAATATTAGTTACAATATTAGTGTTAGTTAGATCATCATGTCAAAGCTGGACCTGCAAAGTCTGAACGACACAAGTGTGCAATGATTGGAGTGATTTTGTTTCTTTTTTTTCTTGCTTTGCTTGTTTTCAAAAGGAAAAATCATAGTTGGTAAAAAATAAAATAAACTTTCGTTGAAAGGTATCACACTGTATAATTTACAAATATCTAAAGAGGTTTAGTGGATGCCATAAAACATCTGTGGAGCTTGAAGATTTGTAGTACATAGATGTTTGGCAGAGATAATTCAAAAGAATACAATCATAAACTCTATCTAACTTTTTTGTTTGCTGGGGCAAAAAATGACTTTATGTCCCTTCCTCGTTTCATGATAACTATTAGAAGAAGAAAAAACGTAGGGGCATGCATTACATTTTGTTACCTAACCATCCCTCCCTACTTAACACTGGCAGATAACCTGTTGATTACTTTACTAAAAATGTATTTGTTATCGCGATGCAACAGCCAAGACGGATGAAGTTACGTGGTGTTGATGATCACAAGTTTACTGGAGAACGGAGACCAAGTAGAGACTTTCGGACAAGGTGGATAATTGTATAATATAAGGCAGTTTATTCAGAGGTAAAGATATCTGTAAATCGCGTGCACGGACCCGTTCGTCAACCTCGTAGGGAGATATCTGAGAGAGCGAGCCCCTAAACATTGTGTGCTGACATTTTATACAATAAAATAAAGTAGGTTGATTCTAGTAGTTCTGATCTTCTGATTGGTCCTGATGAGTTGGTCGAGGTCACCTCCATTGCATTGGCTCTGAGTCGGGTTCTCTGTCTTCAGATGTTCAGCCTAAGAGAAGGAGGTTTTTGTGTGTGTGTGTGCTTAACAATGATGATGTGTGTGTGTGTGTGTGTGTGCGTGTGTGTATGTGTGTGTGTGTGTGTGTGTGTGTGTATGTGTGTGTATGTTTAACAATGATGATGTGTGTGTGTGTGTGCGTGTGTGTATGTGTGTGTGTGTGTGTGTGTGTGTGTATGTGTATGTGTGTGTATGTTTAACAATGATGATGTGTGTGTGTGTGTGTGTGTGTGTGTATATGTGTGTGTGTGTGTGTGTGTGTGTGTATGTGTGTGTATGTTTAACAATGATGATGTGTGTGTGTGTGTGCGTGTGTGTGTGTGTGTGTGTGTGTATGTGTGTGTATGTTTAACAATGATGATGTGTGTGTGTGTGTGCGTGTGTGTGTGTGTGTGTGTGTGTATGTGTGTGTATGTTTAACAATGATGATGTGTGTGTGTGTGTGTGTGTGTGTATATGTGTGTGTGTGTGGGGGTGTGTGTGTGTATGTCCTCAGAGCAAGAAGTCGTGAGTTTGGGAGAACTGAGAGACCTATGGCGTGGGTGTTGTCCATAGCCACCTGCTGATAAGGCCGACAAGATAGAAGTCTTTGTGCATTGTATTAAATACAAAGGCCCAACACAAGATGGGTCATGCACAAGATTTTAGTCAGACCAAGCTATAACATTATATATATTTACTACGACAGTGGTTAACATCACAACATTGTGTAGACCTAGCAAGGATAGCCTACTAACATTTGGATATTTGCTTCTGCTTCGATGAGTTTGCTTAGATATGATTACATTTCTAAACAAATCGAGACCAGACATTTAAAAACTTGATTTGATTTATGTGTGAGGAACAAAAGGAACATGTAGGCTATGTGCAAGAACAACAAGTCACTTATGATATTAAATCGTTTTGCTTACCTTCGACCTTCGGGTGCGCCAATCTAATTTACCCGTGTAGAACGTTGCCGTGTAGAGCGTTGCATTAGTTCCGCTTTTGGCGCTCGCGTGTAAAATAGTTATAAATTCATAATTTTTTATTTGGTCAGCACGGGGGGGCCACAGGGGTGGCCAGGGACATTTCCAGGGAGGCACGGGCCTCCCCCGGCCTCCGTGTAAAACCGCCACTGGATGTGCATCTTCTAGCGATCTATTGATATGACAGTGGCCTGTCAGTCACAAAGTGAGCGATGACAGCGAGACACTGCTGGTTTGACAGTCTGCTGTCTGTCCCGCCTCCCGGTGCCTGGGTGTGTATGTTGTATGCTGTGGCTGCGGTCACGTTTCTTTATGCCGGGTTCATGTGCTAGTCGGAACTGGGAAACTGACATTTCGGACTTGCTAACCGCTTGTAGTGATATACGTGCCACGTTCAATCAGTAAGCCGGAAATGTCCAAGGTACGACTAGCACCAAAACGCTGCATTATTGAGGGAGAGATGATGCGTCTATATCTTGTGAGTCAATTTGCATGTCCTATATAATGTAACAAGGAGTCTAAATCCACTCAGCCTATTGTTTTCTGGGACATTTATTTTCTGTCGCATGTTTCATATGCAGCCACGAAGTACTGGCGCATACGCTTATTGTACTTTGATTGACGAACAGCAAGCTTGACTGGTTTATTAAAGTTGTCAAACTGACTGAATAAAGTCCATCTCATACCTTGTCATTCATAAATCGTACAACGTAGTTATATATCTATGGTATCGCATCAGGACAAGTAAACTAAAGATCTCGTTTGTATTTTCGATATGAAGTACACCAGGACTTGCCAGACAGTAACGTTAAAGTGAGTGACTCGTCAGTAGCCTACGGAATCGCGTTGGTAAAATATGCCACGTTCCAGTGCTAGTCGGAACTCGGAAATGTCCGATTTGCTAACTGGTTGAACGTGGCACGTGTATAACTACAACCAGTTAGCAAGTCGGACATTTCAGAGTTCCCACAGCACACGAATGCGTCAAGAGACGTTTTTAATTTGGCTCCCTAATTTGCGTACTGGTAGGCTTTTCAGCGATTATCTACAGATAAATTATGAAACATTCCATGAAGATGGTAAATCCTCCTCACTGCAGGAATAATCGGCAGGCTAGTGGAGAGAGAGCCTCACTCTGATCCACAATATGATAAAAAGAAAACAGATTAAAGTGTTTTAAAAGCTAATGATACCTATATGGTATTATTAAAGATATTGATATAGTTCTACTGATTTAATCAAAGTGTTGACAATGGAGTAGTCAACTGCTGCTTTCTGTGTCGCAAAGACCATGATTAACACCTGCTTCATTCTTCAATCATACCTCTATTGCAGATAGCTGAGAAAATGCCTCTTAAAAGGAAGCTTGTGGAAGTCAGCAGACTTAAGAAGAAATCTGGGGGTCAGTTGTTATCAAGTATTTTTTTAAATAAATGTCAAACTGCCATTCACAAAGAGAGTTGCAAACACTTGTTGAAAGTCTTTCACTGGTTTAACTGATGTCGCTCTCTCCTCTTAACACATATGGACCCAGAACTTCATTCAGCATCTGTTCTGTTTATTTCAGAGACTCATTCTTCCATTTGAAAAAAGTGCCCATTGCACAATTTGTTTGCTTTTAAATGTAACCTTTAATTTATTTCTTCAAGATAATTTGGGCTTATTTACTTCATTTGTCTGGTTTAATAATTTACATAATTTGAAGAACAAACATAATTGTGGCAATTCATATCTTGCAGTAAAATATTTTAATCTTAAGAGAAGACAGGTTAAATGTTAAAAGGTGTAATGTTCTCTTACTTAGAAAACAGTCCTGATCATATAGTCCTAGACCTAGACGATATCCAAAACAACTAACAATACACTGAACTCAGACATTTTCAGAAATGTAAATTGTAAACACAAAACCACAACTAATGTTTCCAATCTGGGAGGTAAACTCTATAAAGTATTCAATAATTTGGCTGTGTATTTCAGATGGAATCAAGACATTAGAATGTACCAGAGGGCACCAAAATAGAGCTTGTAAGCCCAAAAAATGAAAAGTAGAAAACTCTTTCGGCACTCCGCTCCTCAGACTCTCCTCAGACTCTCCTCAGACTCTTGTAGTGGGACTAGCGCCTACATTTACTGTAAACACAGCCCTGTTTCAAGCCCTTCTCAAGCACAGCCCTGTTTCAAGCCCTTCTCAAGCACAGCCCTGTTTCAAGCCCTTCTCAAGCACAGCCCTGTTTCAAGCCCTTCTCAAGCCTTCTAAATCAAATGGAAATGGCCGAACACCTCCAGGCTTTGTCCCTCAGCAGGAAAACACAGAGCCCTTCACTATGTGTTAAAGGACATTGCCAAACATTTCATATTCATGGGGACAATGACTCCCATATGAATAATGTAATTGCTGAGGACAGAGAGGCTTAAAGTCCCATGGTATGTATGTATGTATGGCCCAGGTTATTTCAATGGAGCCCTCTGGCTAAGGTGATCACCATTAAATAGAGAGATAGAATAGGGCCATCCATTGCTAACCCTATCTTTAGGGGGGGGTAGGAAGGGAGGGTTGTGTGTGGGGGTTAGTAGTTAGCTGATCTGATGGCCGATGGATGGCCTATCTATTCAGTAGAAATGAATGATACCGTTGTGTCTATTGTCCTGTAGATAGGAAGCACAGCATTGAGATAGGAGAAATAGGTTAGGTGAATAGATTAGCTTAATTCCTATTGACTAACAACCTACTAATGAAATTCCCTCTACTGTAATAGGAATGTGTAGAAATACAGTGAAATATGCGACCAGGTTTTATAACCGAGTGGCGCAGTGGTCTAAGGCACTGCATCGCAGTGCTAGCTGTGCCACTAGAGATCCTGGTTCGAATCCAGGCTCTGCTGTAGCCGGCCGCAACCGGGAGACCAATGGGGCGGCGCACAATTGGCCCAGCGTCGTCTAGGGTAGGGAGGGAATGGCTGGCAGGGAGGTAGCTCAGTTGGTAGAGCATGGTGTTTGCAACGCCAGGGTTGTGGGTTCGATTCCCACGGGGGGCCAGTATGAAAAAAAAAAAATGAATAATGTATGCACTAACTGTAAGTCGCTCTGGATAAGAGTGTCTGCTAAATGACCTAAAATGTAAAAATGTAAATAACAGAAATGATCAACTATTGTCTCATTTAGGTATTATCATCGATGAACATTGTACAAAGAGGATTGTATTGATCCATCATTCCTCCTTGAGGACAAAGCCTGAGTGTCCTACAGTTTGTGAAGGTTCAGGAAGAGCTGCTCATATGTCATCTACATGGATCAAGCCAGTCCTGTTGAGGCTGTATGGTCACACACCAGTCCTGTTGAGGCTGTATGGTCACACCAGTCCTGTTGAGGCTGTATGGTCACACCAGTCCTGTTGAGGCTGTATGGTCACACCAGTCCTGTTGAGGCTGTATGGTCACACCAGTCCTGTTGAGGCTGTATGGTCACACACCAGTCCTGTTGAGGCTGTATGGTCACACACCAGTCCTGTTGAGGCTGTATAGTCACACCAGTCCTGTTGAGGCTGTATGGTCACACCAGTCCTGTTGAGGCTGTATGGTCACACCAGTCCTGTTGAGACTGTATGGTCACACCAGTCCTGTTGAGGCTGTATGGTCACACCAGTCCTGTTGAGGCTGTATGGTCACACACCAGTCCTGTTGAGGCTGTATGGTCACACACCAGTCCTGTTGAGGCTGTATGGTCACACACCAGTCCTGTTGAGGCTGTATAGTCACACCAGTCCTGTTGAGGCTGTATAGTCACACACCAGTCCTGTTGAGGCTGTATAGTCACACACCAGTCCTGTTGAGGCTGTATAGTCACACCAGTCCTGTTGAGGCTGTATAGTCACACCAGTCCTGTTGAGGCTGTATAGTCACACACCAGTCCTGTTGAGGCTGTATAGTCACACCAGTCCTGTTGAGGCTGTATAGTCACACCAGTCCTGTTGAGGCTGTATAGTCACACCAGTCCTGTTGAGGCTGTATGGTCACACCAGTCCTGTTGAGGCTGTATAGTCACACCAGTCCTGTTGAGGCTGTATAGTCACACACCAGTCCTGTTGAGGCTGTATGGTCACACCAGTCCTGTTGAGGCTGTATAGTCACACCAGTCCTGTTGAGGCTGTATAGTCACACCAGTCCTGTTGAGGCTGTATGGTCACACCAGTCCTGTTGAGGCTGTATGGTCACACACCAGTCCTGTTGAGGCTGTATGGTCACACCAGTCCTGTTGAGGCTGTATGGTCACACCAGTCCTGTTGAGGCTGTATAGTCACACCAGTCCTGTTGAGGCTGTATGGTCACACACCAGTCCTGTTGAGGCTGTATAGTCACACCAGTCCTGTTGAGGCTGTATGGTCACACCAGTCCTGTTGAGGCTGTATGGTCACACACCAGTCCTGTTGAGGCTGTATAGTCACACACCAGTCCTGTTGAGGCTGTATAGTCACACACCAGTCCTGTTGAGGCTGTATAGTCACACACCAGTCCTGTTGAGGCTGTATGGTCACACCAGTCCTGTTGAGGCTGTATGGTCACACACCAGTCCTGTTGAGGCTGTATAGTCACACACCAGTCCTGTTGAGGCTGTATAGTCACACACCAGTCCTGTTGAGGCTGTATAGTCACACCAGTCCTGTTGAGGCTGTATAGTCACACCAGTCCTGTTGAGGCTGTATAGTCACACCAGTCCTGTTGAGGCTGTATGGTCACACCAGTCCTGTTGAGGCTGTATGGTCACACACCAGTCCTGTTGAGGCTGTATAGTCACACCAGTCCTGTTGAGGCTGTATAGTCACACCAGTCCTGTTGAGGCTGTATGGTCACACCAGTCCTGTTGAGGCTGTATGGTCACACACCAGTCCTGTTGAGGCTGTATAGTCACACCAGTCCTGTTGAGGCTGTATAGTCACACCAGTCCTGTTGAGGCTGTATAGTCACACCAGTCCTGTTGAGGCTGTATGGTCACACCAGTCCTGTTGAGGCTGTATGGTCACACCAGTCCTGTTGAGGCTGTATAGTCACACCAGTCCTGTTGAGGCTGTATGGTCACACCAGTCCTGTTGAGGCTGTATGGTCACACACCAGTCCTGTTGAGGCTGTATAGTCACACACCAGTCCTGTTGAGGCTGTATAGTCACACACCAGTCCTGTTGAGGCTGTATAGTCACACACCAGTCCTGTTGAGGCTGTATAGTCACACCAGTCCTGTTGAGGCTGTATAGTCACACCAGTCCTGTTGAGGCTGTATAGTCACACCAGTCCTGTTGAGGCTGTATGGTCACACCAGTCCTGTTGAGGCTGTATAGTCACACACCAGTCCTGTTGAGGCTGTATAGTCACACCAGTCCTGTTGAGGCTGTATAGTCACACACCAGTCCTGTTGAGGCTGTATAGTCACACCAGTCCTGTTGAGGCTGTATGGTCACACCAGTCCTGTTGAGGCTGTATAGTCACACCAGTCCTGTTGAGGCTGTATGGTCACACCAGTCCTGTTGAGGCTGTATGGTCACACCAGTCCTGTTGAGGCTGTATGGTCACACCAGTCCTGTTGAGGCTGTATGGTCACACCAGTCCTGTTGAGGCTGTATAGTCACACCAGTCCTGTTGAGGCTGTATGGTCACACACCAGTACCATCTATTTAAATAGCAGGCTCGGACACACACTAGTGTCCTGTGGTTTATTTGTTTGAATGAACCTGCTGAGGACCTACGAGGACCCATATGCATCTGTCCTAGTGCCTGTTTTATCCTCTGAGAGGGTCCTTTGGATCAGCAGCCATACTGGAGATGGGCCTCTACCAATCAACATAAAGGTGGGGGCGGAGGGAGGGAGTCATGCATGTCAATAGGCAGCCCCCCCCACCCCCCCACCCCCCCACCCCCCCCCTTTGACGAGGTCCTGGTGCCTCCAATCTAACACTGGCTCATAGTGACTCAGCTTTTACAGCCAGTCTGTAACCATCCTCTGTCCCTGCTGCTACTGAAGATCATCCCTTAACGCCTGATGGAGGCCTGCCTGCCTTCCTCTCCTTGATTCAGTTCCCCCTTGTTACCTTCATCTGGTCTGTAGTAGAGACTCAGTCAGTGTGACTTCTGAGGTCAGAATGTGTATAAACGTCATGCTTAATAGATGTGCATTATGTACATGCATGTAATGCTTTCTATTGATTTACTGCTCCAGGCTAATTACATTTGCAATTGTCTTGCGTTCACTCTCTTTTGTGTGGCGCAGAACACTGTGTGTGTGTGTGTGTGTGTGTGTGTGTGTGTGTAGGGGGGAAGGCATATGGAGTGGGCAGCAGTGGAGACTCATTACACACACACACACACCCTCACTCCCCCACCCCTCCTCCTCTACAGTAATCTGGTGCTTGAAGCACAGCTGTCCTTTGAGCAATGTACACACACACACACACACACACACACACACACACACACACACACACACACATACACACACACACACACACACACACAAACACACCCACACCCAGCAGTAGCAGTAGGTGTTTGTTGTAATTACTGCAACACTGTCTTTGTTGGATAATCCTCAGGATCCATTGTGGGACACACGTGCCTGAGCCTTGATTAAGGCCTACAGACCCCCACCTCCTCTCATCCTCTCCTCCCCTCCTCCTCACCTCCTCTCATCCTCTCATCCCCTCCTCCCCACCTCCTCTCATCCTCTCCTCCCCACCTCCTCTCATCCTCTCCTCCCCTCCTCCCCACCTCCTCTCATCCTCTCCTCCCCTCCTCCCCACCTCCCCTCATCCTCTCCTCCCCTCCTCCCCACCTCCTCTCATCCTCTCCTCCCCTCCTCCTCACCTCCTCTCATCCTCTCCTCCCCTCCTCCTCACCTCCTCTCATCCTCTCCTCCCCTCCTCCCCACCTCCTCTCATCCTCTCCTCCCCACCTCCTCTCATCCTCTCCTCCCCTCCTCCTCACCTCCTCTCATCCCCTCCTCCCCACCTCCTCTCATCCTCTCCTCCCCACCTCCTCTCATCCTCTTCCACTCCTTCCAAAGGCTGTTGCCACCCCTCTTTGCAAAGGGGTGTTCTTTCATCATCCTGAAACACACACACACAGACACAGACACACAGCCTCACACAGCAGTAGAGTCCTGTGCCACAATAGAACGGTGAAAGGAGAATAATTAGCCCATTGACCGTAAGCTCAGCTCCGGCACGTGGCAGGAAGAGTGGCGCTACAATGGAGGCCAACTTTTATACAACTCTTTTTAAGCAAACATTTCTGTCTGTCCAACTCGTTCCTCAAAGAACACAACTCAACCCTTTGTGACCAGAGTCAGTCATTTGGGTAAATGAATGAATTGGTTCCTTTATTGGTTGGTGAATTAATAAATTGGTTATTGGGCAGAGGAGTTAGCCAATGATGCAACAAGAGAGGTGGTATATACTTGATCAAGTATGTGTTTAAAATTAGACCGGTAAAAAACCTACGTGGGAATTGACACACACCCACACAGACCTAATAATCATCTGGTCTGATATCAATAGGTTTCCACTTCTCTGGTCTCCAGACCCCACAGTAATGATCTGCAGGTTAAATAAATGCTCTCTGCACTCCGGACCCCACAGTAATGATCTGCAGAGAGCATTTAATGGAAAATCCAAATATTCAGCTTCAATTTAAAAAAGGGATGTATTCAGCTTCAATTTAAAAAGGAATGTATTGTGATTAATGTAAGTCTGTCTCGATACAAACACTGTCACACACACACACTCACCCATTCACACACACTCACCCATTCACACACACTCATCCATGCACACACAGGCACTTATGTACTGTATTCCCAGGTCTAATTAAACTGCTCAGTAGACTCTAGCTACAAGTCCCTGAAGGGTTGAGCAGTTTTCACAGTGTCCACAGCACTATGTGATTAGAGGTGTGTGTGTGTGTGTGTGATTATAAGGGGTACAGTTTAGATGGAGCTAATAACTAATCTATAGGATGATCAGGACACCAGCATTCACCCAAGGAATCTACACTGATTAACATTATAATGATGATGTTTCTGACCCTTCCATCTGTTAAGATTCACCAGGCTAGAATATGCACTGGGTCCTGGTGGCTATGAGATTGATGAGAGAGGGTTATCAAGGGAAAGGAGGTGGGAGATGTAGTTATGAGCGGCAGGTAGCTTAGTGGGTAAGAGCGTTGTGCCAGTAACCGAAAGGCCGCTGGTTCTAATCCCCGAGCCGACTAGGTGAAACATCTGTCGATGTGCCCTTAAGCAAGGCACTTAACCCTAATTGCTGATGTAAGTCGCTCTGGCCCAACGCTCTTAGCCTCCTGCCAAATAGGAGCGAGTGTAGAGAGAGGGAGGGGTTCTGTTGACGAGGAGGTTTTTGGGGATTGTTCTCAGGTCACACGCGCGCGCACACACACTCCATGCCTGACGACCACGTGACAGTGATGTCACCTGTCAGCTCGCGGCCGCCGTAGCAGACTGAGGTAGTTACACTAACTAGCACACATACACAACACACACACCATGCCAAAACCTTGTCCCTCATCTCAGTGCCTCCGCTCTGGCAGGAGACAGGTTTTAAGACAACAACAGTAGCAATTAGCCACAGCGCTAGTCACTCAGGCCTCAGTGCAGCACCGTATAGCGTCTCTTCATTAGGTGTGTTTTTCGCCAGGCGGAGCTGAACGGACGGACTAATGGATGAGTTTAGATCTAATAGGCCACAGGGGGTTAGCACCTGACTGAACTGCTCGCATCACTGTCCCGCTCGCTACGGTACACACACGTGCAGGGACACACACGCGCGCGCACACAGTCACAGATTAGGGATAGGCAGGACTGGGAGACGAGGTGAGGACATCATTTGATAATAAGGGTCATCTGAACCGTCCCAGCAGAAAACATCAGAGACAGAGATTACTTATTGAGTTCATCCAGGGACCTCATTAATACGGAAACGTTCCGAGAGAGAGAGAGAGAGAGAGAGAGAGAGAGAGAGAGAGAGAGAGAGAGAGAGAGAGAGAGAGAGAGAGAGAGAGAGAGAGAGAGAGAGAGAGAGAGAGAGAGAGAGAGACAGAGAGAGAGAGAGAGAGAGAGAGAGAGAGAGAGAGAAAACACACACACACATCTGGTCCAACCAAATCATCACAAAATAAAAATATATCACCTACTGGAAAGACACCATAATACTGTTGTTGTAGTTACTGTTAACGGTAGTCCCATTTCCACTACTACTATTATTATTGCTGTTGGTCCCACTGTTTTTGTTATATGTATACTTTGACAATGTAAGTAATTTAACTTGCCATGTCAATAAAGTCTATTGAATTGAATTGAGAGAGAGAGGCCGATGAAGAGAGAGAGAGAGAAAGGCAGAGAGAGAGAGATTACTCAAGCAAGATACTTTGATTTTGGGGACCTGCCAAGTGGAAAAACAAAAAAACATAAACATCACAAAGATATGGCTGACTTATTCAGAACGTAATCAAACTGTACCACCCATGTCCAACTAAATTAGTTTGAAGTGTTTTTGGGAACAAAAAGGGATTCCCAAGTCTGCCTCTAGAATGGATGGCTCCCCAATCTCCAAGGGGTTTTCAGACTGTAGTTGTGTGTCCACTTCTTCCAATCAAAAGCTGTTCAAACCTTTCCTCTACTGTCTGTCCATCCAACTCCACAGCATCCTTATCTTTAGTTTACACCTCTGATCCAATCCCTATAACTCACAGGTCAATAACTACACTGTATAGACTACCGCATGCTTTAAACCACGGCCTAATAAACATATAATAAACAGCCTCCTTTTCTCTCCTCCAGTAATTATGTTGTGACGAGAGGACCACAGTCATCACTCAGACGGATCGACCGTAAATCCAGCCACCGTTGATCTGCGCTTTCCAAATGAGATCATCTTTCCCCCCCACCGCCGCCACCGTGGCAAACAAAACAAACAAACAAACAAACACACACACACACACAGCCAGCCGCTCTGTTGCCGTGGTGAAATACGGAGTTCAGAGGATGATGATGATGGTAATTATTGGTGATTTCCGCAGTGGATTGAAGGATGGTGTGTGTTTCATTAGGTTGGGGGGGACGTTATGGCCTAACCAGGTGGAATGGATGGCTGTGTGTGTGTTTGTGTGTGTGGCAGAATGGATAGCCTGTCCTCAGACATCTGCCTGGTTGTATTTCAGCCCTTGATTAACATTCACTACTGTAGATTATTTATGGTGAGCTATCTGGCAAATACAATGATCAACAACAACTCCTACATATGTAGGATCTTAATTTGAGCCACTTTGTTACAGCAGAAAAAATAATCCTGCAGCAACAGGAAATCTGAATTATTTTGTGGATTATAATTCATGGACATTTTTGTAGGGGTTTGATACAGTTTTCGTAAGGGAAAATCAAGTCAGAAATTTCTACGTGGAAATTACAAACTTCAGAAGCCTTTTTAAACCTCAAATATACTACATGTTTAAAATGTCCTGCATTACAGGAACGTTGTCTTGCAACAGGGTGATCAAATTAAGATCCTACATCTGTACTAACAGTACTAAAGTGTAGTGACGATACATTTCAGAATATGTTGTTAAGACAATGTAATTAATATGTTATTTATTGGTTCTTTGGGTTTGAAAATGTTTAGACGGTAGACTGTCTGTATCATCAGGTGCCTGTTTACAGTTTAGAGTAGAAATACAAGTAGAAATACATTTAAATTCAAATCAATTTCAATTAAGATATTGCCCCCAACGTTGTGGGGTCAAATAGAGTATTTTGGTGTGACAAGATGGAGACCTCAGAGCAGTGCCCTTTCTCAGAGCAGTGCCCTTCCTCAGAGCAGTGCCCATTCTCAGAGCAGTGCCCTTTCTCAGAGCAGTGCCCTTTCTCAGTGCAGTGCCCTTCCTCAG